>NW_028118600.1:0-15153 GCF_965113315.1 Podarcis vaucheri | reverse complement strand
GGGTTTTTAGCTGCAATACTATAAGGGAATATGAAAAATGGATTACTAATAGGTAAAGATTTAATGTTACAATATTTTAAGATTAAAGATTAGGATAAACAAAGAGGGGAAGTATTTGCTGAACCAACAAACTGAATTGGAATACAAAAAAGGGAGATGTGAGGAGGTCCGGGAAACAAGCTAATGAAAAATAAGTACAATGGAAAGACTGAGTTGTTTTTAATTATTTTTATTTTGTATTTTTATTTTTTCTATTTTTATTTTGTAATATTTTGAAAATCTTAACAAATATCTTATTAAAAAAAATAAATAGGGACACTTGGAGGGTCTGGAATGAACTTATTTTCTTTTCCCCTTCACATGCTTCTTCTCTTTGGGTCATAAGAGATTGTAAGCAGCGTTCAAAACTCCCATTGTTCTAGGCGCGTTTTGCAACAAGAGTTTTCATTAGCGTGAGCAGTTTCTGAGCTCTGGGCGCAGTACTGCGCCTAAGATTTCAGATGAAAACTGCAGAGTGGAAGGAAATGAGGACCTTTTCTGCTTCCCCACTTCCAGCCACCCTGAAGACTGGAGAAGAGACCCTTTCAGGGAGGCGGGCTGGGGAAGCATGGCTTTTTGTTTTTTGCAGTCTTCGGATGAGGACTAGACCATGTGAAAAATGAATATAAGATTTTCTGTATTCATTCATTTGCAGCTTTGTATTCTTGTTATTAAAAAAGTGTGCCTAGACATTTTGTTTTTGTGCCCATATCCTAGGTTTAAGGTGGCATTTAGCTCCTAGCTTTCATATCTCTGTTTCTAAGACTGATTGTAAGGCTACAGGCCGGGACTGTACAGCGGCAACAACAAGAAACTCTGTCCCCTATTTTAATTTTATAGAGGTTTTTGAGTGGTTAGGGTCATTATCTTTACCAGTGTTTGTTGGATCCTTCTTGTTAGTACAGCTATACCCTAAGAGTAATGGCCTTTGAAGATTAAAAATTAGTGGAACTGAGCTCTAAATTAACAACAGTGTACTACCTATAGCAACCACATTGCACAGGTACAGCTTACTCACTGTGTAAGCATGCATAGTGCGAATGGCTGCAGTCTCTTGCCACTTCTCTTCAAAGTAGACCATTTCCCTTTCCCACGCCAGATGCACAACATGCATTTCTGACAGGCGATCAAAGACAGATAGATCAATAAGAAATACAGGTTTGGATTGAATTCTGACATCTTATTTAGGGTCCTCACGGAAAATTTCACTATAGAATATGATACGAAGAACAGAATATCATTTTAGGGGTGGCCTTTGAAAGTTTAGGGTAGTGGGCTTATTTCAAGCACAAAATGGAGGCTGGTGCAAATTTTGAAAGCGCAGATTTTGAAAGATAGCTGTGTTTTGACCCATGCATTGCTTTGGAAAGTGAAAAATGGATAGATTCTGCTAATAATAATAATAATAATAATAATAATAATAATAATAATAATTTATTATTTATACCCCGCCCATCTGGCTGGGCCTCCCCAGCCACTCTGGGCGGCTTCCATAAAAACCAAAAATACAAAAAAATATCACACGTTAAAAACTTCCCTGAACAGGGCTGCCTTAAGATGTCTCCTGAATGTCAGGTAGTTGTTTATCGCCTTGACATCTGCTGGAAGGGTGTTCCACAGGGCGGGCGCCACTACCGAGAAGGCCCTCTGCCTGGTTCCCTGTAGCTTTGCTTCTCGCAATGAGGGAACCGCCAGAAGGCCCTCGGCGCTGGACCTCAGCGTCCGGGCAGAATGATGGGGGTGGAGACGCTCCTTCAGGTATACTGGACCGAGGCCGTTTAGGGCTTTAAAGGTCAACACCAACACTTTGAATTGTGCTCGGAAACGTACTGGGAGCCAATGCAGGTCTTTCAAGACCGGTGTTATATGGTCTCGGCGGCCGCTCCCAGTCACCAGTCTAGCTGCCGCATTCTGGATTAGTTGTAGTTTCCGAGTCACCTTCAAAGGTAGCCCCACGTAGAGTGCATTGCAGTAGTCCAAGCGGGAGATAACCAGAGCATGCACCACTCTGGCGAGACAGTCCGCAGGCAGATAGGGTCTCAGCCTACGTACCAGATGGAGCTGGTAAACAGCTGCCCTGGACACAGATTTGACCTGTGCCTCCATGGACAGCTGTGAGTCCAAAATGACTCCCAGGCTGCGCACCTGGTCCTTCAGGGGCACAGTTACCCCATTCAGGACCAGGGAATCCTCCACACCTGCCCGCCTCCTGTCCCCCAAAAACAGTACTTCTGTCTTGTCAGGATTCAACCTCAATCTGTTAGCCGCCATCCATCCTCCAACCGCCTCCAGACACTCACACAGGATCTTCACCGCCTTCACTGGTTCTGATTTAAAAGAGAGGTAGAGCTGGGTATCATCCGCATACTGATGAACACCCAGCCCAAACCTCCTGATGATCTCTCCCAGCGGCAGCATGTAGATGTTGAAAAGCATGGGGGAGAGGACAGAACCCTGAGGCACCCCACAAGTGAGAGCCCAGGGGTCTGAACACTCATCCCCCCCACCACTTTCTGAACACGGCCCAGGAGGAAGGAGCGGAACCACTGTATAACAGTGCCCCCAGCTCCCAGCCCCTCAAGACGGTCCAGAAGGATGCTATGGTCGATGGTATCGAACGCCGCTGAGAGATCCAGCAGAACTAGGAAACAGCTCTCACCTTTGTCCCTAGCCCGCCGGAGATCATCAACCAGTGCGACCAAGGCAGTTTCAGTCCCATGATGAGGCCTGAATCCCGACTGGAAGGGATCCAAATGGTCCGCTTCTTCCAGGCGTGCCTGGAGTTGTTCGGCAACCGCTCGCTCAATCACCTTGCCCAGGAATGGAAGATTTGAGACTGGGCGATAGTTGGCCATCGTGGCCGCATCTAAAGATGGTTTTTTAAGAAGCGGTTTAATAACCGCCTCTTTCAGCGGGTCTGGGAAAGCTCCCTCACAGAGGGAAGCATTCACCACCCCACGAAGCCCATCGCCCAGTCCTTCCCGGCTTGCTTTTATTAGCCAGGATGGGCAAGGATCCAGGAGACAGGTGGTTGGTTTCACTCGTCCAAGCAACCCGTCCACATCCTCGGAGGTAACAGATTGGAATTGATCCCACTCAAATTGACCAGACAGAACTCTTGCACTCTCCCGCCCCGGCCCTGCTCCCACGGTGGAGTCTACTTCTTCCCGAATCTGAGCGATTTTATCTGCAAAAAACTTTGCAAAATCATTGCAGGAGAACATGTGGCCCGTACTGGGCCCCGATGTTGCAGGTGGTTCCGCTAAATTGTGAACCACCTGAAAAAGTCTCCTGCTGCTGTTTTCTGCAGATGCAATAGAGGCGGTGAAGAAATTCTTCTTCGCCGTCGCTATCGCCACTTGGTAGGCTCGACGTTGAGCTCTAACCTGTGTCCGGTCAGATTCGGAATGAGTTATCCGCCACCAGCGCTCTAGCCGTCTCAACGATTGTTTCATTGCCCTCAGATCCATGGAAAACCATGGGGCTGTCTGGGCTCCATGCAGTCGGAGAGGGCGCTTCGGAGCCAAACAGTCAATAGCCCTGGTTAACTCCACATTCCAGCGGGCCACCAGGGAATCAGCTGAAAGGCCATCAACATGGGATAAAGCATCCCCTACCACTCTCTGGAAACCATTTGGATCCATTAAGTGGCGGGGGCGGACCATCCGAATTGGTCCCACCTCCCTGCAGAGGGGATGGGTCGCAGAGAAGTCCAGTTGCACCAGGAAGTGATCTGACCATGGCACTTCTTTCGTTTCGCTTTTACTTAGTGTCAGATCACCAACATCCATAGAGGTAAACACCAGGTCCAAGGCATGTCCACGGCTATGGGTTGGGCCAGACTTATTCAGGGACAGCCCCATGGAGGCCATGCTTTCCACGAAGTCCCGAGCGGCCCCTTGTAAGGTCGTGTCAGCATGGATGTTAAAATCCCCTAGGACGACCAAGCTAGGTGTCTCCAGGAGAACATCCGCCACGACCTGAAGCAGCTCGGGCAGGGAATCCTTGGTGCAGCGGGGAGGTCGGTACACCAAAAGGAATCCTGTACTGCCCCTATTGCCCAACTTCCAGAACATGCACTCAGAAAACTGGGTCTTCCCAATAGGACGCCTGGTGCAAACTAATGACTTCCTAAAAATCACTGCAACCCCCCCTCCCCGCCCACGTGACCTGGGTTGCTGTGCGTAAGAGAAACCTGGTGGACAAGCAGCGGCAAGAACAGGCCCATCTGCTTCACCCAACCAAGTCTCTGTTACACAAGCCAGGTCCAATCCTCCATCCATGATCAAGTCATGGATGGCAGTGGTCTTATGAATCATTGACCTGGCATTGCACAGCAGCACCTTCAGGCTATGTGGGTATCCCTTGCTGATTCTAGTATCCGTCCGGACAGGACCAGACCCGGAGGCAGGGATAGTCCTCAGACAACGACTAAACCTGCCTCCTCTGTAATGACATGGTCTGGTCTTAGCGTAACTCCTCCTCCTACCCGTGATCACCGAGATCGGTTGTCCCAGTGCATCCCCCCCTGTGGAACATGCCCCAGCCATTTTGTGGGCTGGGGCCTACTCCCCGGCAGCCCTGACCCCTCCCCCTAAAAACAAAATAACACCTTAAACAAACAAGCAAAACCAATAAAACAATACAAACAAAAAAATATAAAAATTACAAAAACATCAAAATAAAAAATAAAAAATAATAATTCCCCAAGCCCAACCAAACATCAATCCCACCCCCACCCCCCACATACAAAAAATCCAGATGCAACCTGAATCAAATTTCTTCCTCATCCTTAGTGGACAGATTATCTACTTGTAATTGACCTCCTTGAGCTTTGGGTTAATTTGTTGATGTTAACAGCTATTTTTAATTTGTGTCCCTCTAACCTCTGCTCTCTTGATATCACCGATTAGAAGCATGGCAGGGACTTACTGGCTTATGCCGTGATTATCACACTTGCCTCTTGGGATTTTAATGATCAGGGTGTTCAAAACTTTAAAAATGTCAGCTGCTGGCTACCTGGACACACCGTTCCTTTCAGCAAACAAGATCTTATTAATCTTCTGGCTTTTAAGAAGAAAAGTAGGAGAGAATGTTTTGAGTGAGGTGTTAGTGCCAAATTATTTTTAAATTAAGCCTGGTGATTTTTTTCTTCTTCTCCAGATCTTGAGAGGAGAAGGGGGGGATCCCTTAAATCTGTGGGGGAATGGGATTAAGCCGAGACACTTCAAGTGATAGCAGGCTGAAGGCAACAGGAGCTTTCATGATGAGATATAATAAGAAGGGACAAAGGAGCAAAGCCTGTTGTCAGGATGAAAAGAATACAAAGTCAGGGAGATAAGTACTTACTCATTACACACAGGGGAACGTTGTGTAAGTTGTAGAAATTGAGAGAGTACTTGAGAATCCGCAGGTGCTCACTAAATTTGAAAATGAAGGTGTGTATATAAAACCATACCTATCGAATTAGGAAGAATATGTTATCCCCGAGACGTAAATTTTAGGTATGGCAGGACTGTGCAAGGGTGAACTATTTCGTGCTCCCCCAGGTGAGACACATCAGAGATAACAAGCAATATAATGGGTCTCATTTGTGTAGCATTCTGCTACTTCAAAGCATTTCTAAATATCACCTTAATTGTGTCAAAAGAGTAGGCCAAAAGGAAAGATCGGTGTTAAGGCTGTTTTCTTCCGAGATGTCGATGTGGGATGCATACTCCAATCAATTGTCACGGAACCTGATTTTTAAACGATTCAGGTCAATTACAGCAAGACCTTTGTAAGCCAACCACTCGCACAATGTCATTACGAGCTGCTACAGTCAGCTGTCGAGCTTGTTGTTAGTATTTTGCCGTTTGAAGCAATTAAGATACCAACATGAATGTCGCCTGGAGGTTCAAACTCATAAAACAAGAACATAAGAAGAGCCTTTCTGGATGAGACCACACAGGTCTGTCCTGTCTAGTGCTTCCCCCCGTTAATAGTGACCGCCAAACATACGCTTCTGCGAAACCCACAAGCAAGGCACATTTTCATTTCTCTTTACCTCAGCACCTGGTACTCAAAGATATACTGTATCTGAACATAGGTAAAAGGTAAAGGACCCCTGGATGGTTAAGTCCATTCAAAGGCGACTATGGGGTGTGGCGCTCATCTTGCTTTCAGGCCGAGGGAGCTGACGTTTGTCCACAGACAGCTTTTCCAGGCCATGTGACCAGCATGGCTGAACCGCTTCTGGAACAATGGGACACTGTGACAGAAACCAGAGTGCAGAGAAACACCATTTACCTTCCTGTCACAGTGGTACCTATTTATCTACTTGCACTGGTGTGCTTTCGAACTGCTAGGTTGGCAGGAGCTGGGACAGAGCTCACCTCATTGCGGGGACTCAAACCGCCAACCTTCTGATCAGCAAGCCCAAGAGGCTCAGTGGTTTAGAGCACATCGCCACCCACATCCCTTCATCTGAACATAGAGGTTCAGTCTAGCTACCATGGTTCGTAACAGTTTATAGGCCTAAACACCACAAGCTTGTTGAACCATTTTTAAAGGTATTTAAGCCAGTAGCAATTGCCAGAAAATTCCAGAGGTGGAGACCTCTGCCAAATACTGAATAGACTAAGAGCATGTTCAGAACCGTGAAGATTCAATGCCACATAATTTTCACTTCTTTTTTGTAGAAAAGTGGCATTTTTCATGACAGCTGTAGAGCGGAAAACCTTTCAGTTTGACTTAGCTCCCCCCCCCTTTGTTAGAACAATTTAATTTCTGACTTACTTATAGCATCCCCCCTGCTCCCGTGTGTAGATCCAGCCTGGGTGTGATTTCCAGTGGAGAAATGGCAGGCAGGAGAAGAATGCTTCGTCTCTTTCCCTTTGAGACTATTCCCTGCTAGCAGGGCTCATTTCATTTGCCCTTCTCTGGGTGGGAGATGGGACAAACGTTGCTGGAGAATGCTTTGCGGGAGGAAAAGCAGTGGGCAGAGGAATGGTTCGACACATTTCTCCCACCCTAATAGTTGCCACCCATGGCACTTGGCTGCTCTTGGGCGGCAACACCTGTTCAAAGCTACACATTAACCAAAATATTGCATCCTTCTAAGCTAAGTTGCTGCGTAAGACAAAACCAAGGGCCAAGAGGGAAATTGTCAGTATCTCAGCTCACAGTCAGAGGTAACTGGCCTCCCCTGGGCAAACTGAGCTAGATACTTGTTGACCTTTTCATCTGCGTCTCCCGGCAGGCAAGGTCGTAACTCAGCGATTCTCCTCATTAGATGCGAGAAGAACACACCCTCTGCTTCTCTTTCCTTCTCTCCCTCCCTGCATTCTCCCCAGGGAGGGGAAATGAGACAGACAGGAGTCCTATTTACATGTTTTATTCCTGTCATTCAGCAGTACATAGAAAACGTGACTGCACCCTTCAGACTCCATCAGAAGAGTCACTGCTCCTCCCCTGTACTTCCAGCACAGGTCAGATGACACTCTGAGCTAACATCCGGTGCTCAGTACAGAGAATAGACTCCTCCTTTTTGCCAACAGTACAGTTGCAAACCACAACATCCTGTTTTGCATTCCAGCTATCTGGAGCTGGCTTTTGCATTGCTGCTTTTATCCAACAGAAATATCCCCCATCCGCAATATAATAGTGTTAAGCTGTGTTCCATGTTCTTACCATAACCTTCATTCCTTCTCCATTATAGGTGATTATGCTACTGGGAGCATCTATGATCACAAGACTCCCAATTATTTAGGGACAGTCTTTGTTGCAGACAGACCAACTGCTAAGCAACAGATTGATTCATTGGTCTGGGTTGCATACTTTAATTGTGGATCATTATATTTTGGTACTTGCATAATTGGTTTTTATACTGCTCGGAGGCCTATTTGAATGTTAAGTAGTATACAAATTACCGCATTTTGGCTCTATAAGACGCACCAGACCACAAGACGCACCTAGTTTTTGGAGGAGGAAAACAAGAAAAAAATATATTCTGAATCTCAGAAGCCAGAACAGCAAGAGGGATCGCTGCGCAGTGAAAGCAGCAATCCCTCTTGCTGTTCTGGCTTCTGGGATAGCTGCACAGCCTGCATTCACTCCATAAGACGCACACACATTTCCCCTTACTTTTTAGGAGGGAAAAAGTGAGTGTTATAGAGCAAAAAATATGGTAATTAATTTATTGACACTTAGGCACCAGGCCTAAGCAAAACCAGTCCTCAAGGGCTGAAAATGGAGTGTTGCATGGTACTGGTTATGCAAAAAAAAAGCATGGCTGTATTGTTACGTGTGTGTTTTCATACACAGTTATGATTAAAAAATAAAATAAAACAAATCCCTGCTTCACTATGCGGAGAATCAGAGGGAGGTAAAGACAACATGGGTTTTCTTTGTTCAGCAACTATGTGTGGCTTTTAAGAGACACAAATGTAACTTACTTGGAAGAAGATTTGATGGGAGTGTGACTCCAGCTGTTTTTCCACTTTGAGAACAGAAAGGTCGTCTGCATAAGTATTGCAATTTGTATTTTGTTGACGCCCTATAAAAAACACAGTTCTGACACCTATCATATCAAGAGCAGAGAAGAGATTCTAAAAAGAGAAGAAATAGCCGTCAAAGAGTTTCTTTCATACAGGATCAAATGATTGAGAGTGAAATATACCCTTTTCCAGATGAATAGGTATCCGGTGAGAATCTTTCCTTTACAATAATTCTTGATAGTCCTTATTAAACTTCTAGATGAAGTATTTCAAAAAGGTGACTTGAAAGGTTCAAGTAAGATAGATTGTTAGGATTTCTCTATTTGGAGGTCCAACTGTGTTAAGAAACAGACTAAACTACCAAAAATGTTAAAGGAGTTGAATACAACAGAGAAGAAATGAACAGGCTAAGCTAAAAACTTCACCATTCTGTTATGCTTCTCCCTCTGTCTACACCCAAAGATGGAACTGTAGAATTCATTCTGTATAAAAGTCTCTTCTGTTAAATGAAATAAGCACTTTTTTAAAAAGAAGATCATTAGGGGATAATACAAAGGGGTTCTAGTCTGTATAATAATCTCCGAGAGTTCTTCTTTAAAAATGCTGCCAATATCATGGCGAGAGATTTTTTAAAAATAGATAATGTAAGATACTCAGATAATAAAAAATTGAAATGGCAAACCAATCTCTAAAATAACTTTAGAACAGTTATAGAATTGCATGGCCTGCTCATTCCCATTGATTCAGTTTTCTCGACCTGCACGGAATGGGAAAGGATGGGAAGATCATATTGAGTGATCAGGGTTACACAACATGGGGTGAATTATATGCTTGTAGAGAGGCTACCTTAAGCACATACCTGCCAACACATGGATTTCAGTGGGAGGAGAAAATGGGATGCAACCACAGGTATGTGGCCAGAGATCTCTTTCTCCCTGTTTAGCCAACTGAGAAAGCCAAAATGCAGCTTAAAAAATGCAAACAGAAATGGAAAGGAAGCTAAGTCCTTGTGGAAGACATATGAGAAAGCCCCCTTGTGTGTGGCTACCAACCTTGTTTCAGAAGGGCATTGGAACAGGAGGACCAGTCAATCTTAAAGGATGGGCAGGTTCACATAAGAGATAGTCCTTCAAGAAGAAGAAGAGGAGGAGGAGTTTGGATTTGATATCCCACTTTAACACTACCCCAAGGAGTCTCAAAGCGGCTAACAGTCTCCTTTCCCTTCCTCCCCCACAACAAACACTCTGTGAGGTGAGTGAGGCTGAGAGACTTCAAAGAAGTGTGACTAGCCCAAGGTCACCCAGCAGCTGCATGTGGAGGAGCGGAGACGCGAACCCGGTTCCCCAGATTACGAGTCTACTGTTCTTAACCACTACACCACACTGGCTCTCAAAGCTGTTTAGGGCTTATAGGTGATAGCTAATGCTTTTGCATGGACTGGTGGAGTCCCCCCAACCCCTGGCGACCCCTGAGCGGAATAATGACTCAATATAACATGCTATGAGATTAAAGTTGGCCACAACTTTATTAAGTTTCAGATGTAGGGAGACATTGGCTTAGGCACTGGGCGTTTATCCTGCCCAGTCCCCAGCCAGGGATCTGGGAGATATCAGGGTTATCCAGAATGTGTGGGTATTGGGCTGGCTCTGGAGAACATATGTTCAAGCAGAGAGCCCGCCCCCTGTTTCGCCGCCATTGCAGGGGAGAGCAATGACAACCTCTCGGCGCATGGCCAATGCCTCTCCTCAAGACCCCTTTAATGGAGAACCCTGGGATCGCTGCCACAAGGGGTGTGGGTCTCCACTTCACACCTCCCCCCCCCATTTAGGAAGATAGACAAAAGGATTCCGCCCAAGGCCATTGTGTGTTGCTACCATCTTGTTTCAGAAGGGCATTGGCACATGCACAGCAGTCAGTCTTAAAGGATGGGCAGGTTCTCATAAGAGATGGTCCTTCAAGAAGCTTTGCCACAAGCTCTTTAGGGCTTTATGGGTGATAGCTAATACTTTTAATGGTACTCGGACATAGCCTGGCAGTTGGTGCATTGCTATAAGGTGGTCTCTCTCTGTGTTACAGAATCCTAGCACCTTGCCCCAGTCAGGATTGTTTTGCTGCAATGTTTTGCACCACTTAAAGTTTCTGAGTAGTTTTCAAGAGCCAGCCCCACATGTGGCAGTAGTCCAGCCAAGATGTAACTATGCAGGCATGGCCAAACTTGGCCCTCCAGCTGTTTTGGAACTACAACTCCCATTACACCTAGCTAACAGGACCAGTGGTCAGGAATGATGGGAATTGTAGTCCCAAAACAGCTGGAGGGCCACGTTTGGCCGTGCCTGAAATGCATGTAGGGTTATTTCCAGGCCTGGCCATTCCAGGAACAGGTGCAATTGACACACCAGCCAACATCAGGGCACAATCATGTGTGGGAAACATCAGAGACAACCTCAGGAACACCCAAAACAATGAGAATTACAGTGGTACCTCGGGTTACATATGCTTCAGGTTACAGACTCTGCTAACCCAGAAATAGTACCTCAGGTTAAGAACTTTGCTTCAGGATGAGAACAGAAATTGTGCTCCGGCCCCATTATCTAAAGCGGTGCTTCAGGTTAAGAACAGTGTCAGGTTAAGAACGGACCTCCGGAACGAATTAAGTACTTAACCCGAGGTACCACTGTATATACAAAGTGATTTGTGAGTAGATGAAACAAGAATACATGTAAAATGAACACACACACACACACACACACACACACACACAAACACGGGTGGCAGCCACTGTTGTGCAACGCCTACAGAAATTTCTCCAAACATCTCAAATTTTTCTATTATTTCCACAATATCTTCTGGATACTGTGTTCCATTTTTATACCATTTTCATGGTTGGGGGGTGGTGGTCCTGTGGTTTTGTATGTCCTGTTCTTGGTGGTCTTTTTGTTTTGGTGATGTTTTAAGTGTAACTTGCTAGCAGCTTGGGGTTAGAAAAATCATTTAAATAATTCACTTTTGCTTTTAGGTGGTGGTGAGTTGTTTTTTTTTTTAAAAAATGAGAGTTATTCTGATTACTTTTAGGTTGGCCACCCCCAAATTTATCTAGCAAGAGCAGAGAGGCCTTTCTCTGTTTAATTTAAACAGAGAAGAGCAAATTTTGCTCAATATCCTACCATTTATTTCCTAAGTAGAAATTCCGCAGGCGAAGGAAGGGGGAGAGAGGGGGAGAGCTGGGGTCGGGGAGGAGAGGGGAGGGAAAGTAATCCTCTTTGCCAAACAAAACATCAAAAATCTCAGTAATTCTGTAAATGGCATTTACTGCTTCAGCTGAAATGTTTTGATGTTTTTTGATGTTTCTCAATGAAAACAGAAGCAGAAAGGATGAATTGCTTTGCATTTATGCAGTGGGCTTCACAGTTAGCACCTCAAAGCGCAGGGATTATTGGCTCTGTCATGTTTGCTTTGTGTTTAGGTCCCCTCAGAAGACTCTTCAGCATCGGTCTTCAGGGGGAACGGATGAGTAATTGAAATGATGTCATCCTGGAAAAGCGTCGCAGCCAATATGCCAGCTTCCTTCAGTTCTAGTGAAAGGAGGCTAGCGCTTCTGTGCATTTTCCACTTCTTTGAATACTTGGTTATGCCCTTCAGGCTATGCAATTCACCCCCTGTCGTGCAACGTCTAATGAATGATATTTTCCATGGGATCTTGGACTATTGCGTTATTGTAGCTCTTAATGCAGGCTTCCTCAACCTCGGCCCTCCAGATGTTTTGAGACTACAGTTCCCATCATCCCTGACCACTGGTCCTGCTAGCTAGGGATCATGGGAGTTGTAGGCCAAAAACATCTGGAGGGCCGAGGTTGAGGAAGCCTGTCTTAATGTTACGCTTCCTTGGTCTTCACCTTACTTCCGTGATTTAGGTTGTTTTAAACTGTTTTGAATGTTGTGTTTAATTGTTGTGACCTGCCCTGGAACTTTAGGGTAAAGAATGGGTAATTAGTAATAATTAAACCATCCCATACCTCCGTATTCTACACATATGATTCATCTTGGAGAGCCTCTGAAAAACCAACTCTATGCAGCTGTGATAATGACCTGACCCAAGTTGAATTTTGAGGATATGCCATCACCCCCAAAGCACTGGGATGGACCCCCATTGCTGTCCTGATTCCCACTGAAAACTGAAAGGTGTTCAGTGTTTCCTTGGAATTGCAAATTATTACTGTTGTTTCATCCCCATCTTCTCCACAATAGTCATACTATTGAGAGATCTTTTGAGGAGCCAGTCTAGCTTCAAGTGGACCTTTTGACTACCTGAAACAGAAGCTCACCATGACATCTGGGACTGCCAACCCTGAAACTGGTTCAATGTTCTTCTCTTCTGTCACAATGCCCTCTCAGCAGACCATTTGTGGCTTTACCAAACGCTCCATCAAATTTAGCCAGACATTTTTATTGGCATAGGTAAATAATCCACACGACAGCCAGAATATAAATACAGGTAGCCAAATAGTTAGAAGTTACATCTGGATATACTGACTACTGCCTGCAGAGCCTGGTGGAACGCTCTTTCACAAGAGACGAAGGCCCTCTGGGGTTTGACATCTTTCTGCAGGGCCTGCAGGGCAGGATGCAGTTTGACTTACTTTCCTTTGTCTAAAACAAGCCTGATGGAGGCCTCCAACCCGTTCACAGGTCCTTGTATGATCAGTGGAAACAGTTGGTCCTGGCAAGTATTAACCACTTTCAATTCCAACCTGAAAATTGCCACCTGCCCAGATTATTATTATTATTAATAAAACAAACACTTGATTTTTTTAAAAAGATGGCAATCCATGGGAGTAGCCTGGAATATTCCAATCTCATACATATCCTGACTTCTTCCCTTGTCTCTGCAGCTCAGGATATGGGAGTAGTACCTTTTTAGTACCTTTTTTATGCCAAACAGATGAAGTCCTACATTGACTGTGCTGAAAACGAGTCACTCATTGCATCCAGCAAAGAAAACAAACAAATAAATGAAAATAAATGTGATACTTGCAACAGGAGTTCATAATCTCATATCTGAATAATTACACTGCCATTCAGAAAGTGATGCAATTAAGCAGCCTCTGCCGAAAAGACCCAACAACATTCTGTCGTGTTTCCATTCCGTAGTTCTTGACACCATACACATTCACTAAAGACTAGTGATTTTTTCCTTCTCGTAACAGTTTGTACACTGATATTTTCCAGTGGCTAATGGAAATGCCCACATGTTTTATTTTCACTTGCAATAGCCTGCCAATGAGTGCACTTTTGCCGGTTTCATCATAACGACTCGGATCACTTCTCTGAAAGCTGGTCAACTGGTTAGGAAAACTACCGGGGCCCATTACTGAGGTCGAAGAGCATCGCAGATGGGTTGTTTAATTTATAATGGAGTGGGGGGATCTGCCCAGGAGAATCCCACCATGCATGTCATGACCAAGATTCTGAACAACAGCCACAACTCTGATACAGGGGTGGTGGGGTGGAAGATGAACCCGCTGGATCAAGAAGATCAGTGGCAGAAGGCATGGAGTTGCTAGACAGTGTCAGCTAGGAACCCATTGAGCCCGGAAGTCCCAAAGGCAGTAATATCCCAAGAAAACATTTTACAACCAGGGGCTTCATGTGTTTTGCTGGTCTAGAGAATGCACAAGGAAGTTCCTGAGAGGGAGGCATCAGAGAAGCTCCAGGGCAGAGGAGTATCTCTCTAAGGAAGGGGGCAGATCTTGGAAGGAGAAGTCTGGCCCAAGATGGATAAAAGGCTTAAGTTGAGGCCTCACCTCATATGAAGCTGTCTGCTTGGAGCTCTCCAGAGTTCTGAAATTCCAGGCTGACCATACGTGCTGCCCAGATGACGCAGCCACTTACTCATACGTTGTGCTCTGTGGGTTCTTCTCACGGCCAGGACAGGACAATGAGTAGTAGGTCATGTTCTCTTGCCAGCTTGTGCTAGTGATATTGCTATTCATAGCAGATCCTCCACCAAGGAGCTTGGATTCTGCCATTAACATTAATTGCACAATAAAATTTGTGCAGATTGTCTGTAAATGTGTCCATCTTGCATTGTTCGCGCTGTGCCTGACATTTGCTCTGATATTTTAATTTGGATTGGTGATGTGGGCATGTGGGGTTATATTGTACTCAGTGCTGAGGATACCCATAGGGGAACATTCCTGGTGGCTGTAGTGAAGACACAAAAACTCCACCGGGATCTAATTCCCCAAACCCTTAGACTGGGGTCAAACAAGATGTCATTGCAAATATGTAATTAGAAACCACATTAGGGTGATGGTTATTATTATTATTATTATTATTATTAAGTAATAGCAGAGGCTGTGGTGATTTTAATAAGCTGCAGCATGTGGGGAAGGGAGGTTTAATCTCTCCCCCCCCCAGCTGTAACAATCCCTCCTCCACTTATTGGCTTTAGGAAAATGAGAATTGTGATGTGTGAGAATTGTGGTGTTTGTGTGTGTGTGTGTGTGTGTGTGTGTAACACTAGCATAGCAATTCCCCCAACCCCACACCTTGTATAACTTGCTATCTAAATATTTGAAGATGTGAAGGAATGCATCTGAGAATGGATATTTCTTTTTTTTGTGGGGTGAAACATGGG
>NW_028118601.1:2500-15275 GCF_965113315.1 Podarcis vaucheri | reverse complement strand
CTTTTGGTTAGAGTTAGGGTTAGGGTTAGGGTTAGATTTATAATTGGGGTAAGGGTTAGGGTTAGGGTTAGGGTTAGGTTTGGGTTAGGGTTAGGATTGGGGTTAGGGTTATATTTAGAATTGGGGTTAGGGTTAGGGTAAGGGTAAGGGTAAGGGATAGGGATAGGGTTAGGGTTAGGGTTAGGGTTGGGGTTAGTGTTAGGGTTAGGGTTAGGGTTAGGCTTAGGGTTAGGGTTAGGGTTAGGATTGGGGTTAGGGTTAGGGTTAGGGTTAGGGTAAGGGTAAGGGTAAGGGTAAGGGTTAGGGTTAGGGTTAGGATTGGGGTTAGGGTTAGGGTTAGGGTAAGGGTTGGGGTTAGGGATAGGGATAGGGATAGGGATAGGGTTTGGGTTAGGGTTAGGATTGGGGTTAGGGTTATGGTTAGGCTAAGGGTTAGGGTTAGGGTTAGGGGTAGGGTTGGGGTGAGGGTTAGGGTTAGGGTTAGGGATAGGGATAGGGATAGGGATAGGGATAGGGATAGGGATAGGTTTAGGGTTAGGATTGGAGTAAGGGTTTGGGTTAGGTTTAGGGTTAGTCTTTTGGTTAGAGTTAGGGTTAGGGTTAGGGTTAGATTTATAATTGGGGTAAGGGTTAGGGTTAGGGTTAGGGTTAGGGTTAGGGTTAGGGTTAGGGTTAGGTTTGGGTTAGGGTTAGGGTTAGGATTGGGGTTAGGGTTAGATTTAGAATTGGGGTTAGGGTTAGGGTTAGGGTTAGGGTAAGGGTAAGGGATAGGGATAGGGTTAGGGTTAGGGTTAGGGTTGGGGTTAGTGTTAGGGTTAGGGTTTGGGTTAGGGTTAGGGTTAGGGTTAGGTGGTTAGGGGTTAGGGTTAGGGTTAGGGTTAGGGTTAGGCTTAGGCTTAGGCTTAGGGTTAGGATTGGGGTTAGGGTTAGGGTTAGGGTAAGGGTTAGGGTTAGGGTTAGGGTTAGGGTTAGGGTTAGGGTTAGGGTTAGGGTTAGGTTTGGGTTAGGGTTAGGGTTAGGATTGGGGTTAGGGTTATGATTAGGGTTAGGGTTTGGGTTAGGGTTAGGGTTAGGGTAAGGGTTAGGTTTAGGGTTAGGGTTAGGGTTAGGGTTAGGGTTAGGGTTAGGGTTAGGGTTGGGGTTAGGGTTAGGGATAGGGATAGGGATAGGGTTAGGGTTGGGGTTAGGATTAGGTTTAGGTTTAGGGTTTGGGTTAGGGTTAGGGTTAGGGTTAGGGTTAGGGTTAGGGTTAGGGTGAGGGCTAGGGTTAGGTTTAGGTTTAGGGTTAGGGTTAGTATTGGGGTTAGGGTTTGTGTTAGGGTTAGAATTGGGGTAAGGGTTTGTGTTAGGGTTAGGGTTAGGGTTAGGGTTAGGGTTAGGTTTTCGATTAGGGTTAGGGTAAGGGTTATGGTTGGGGTTGGGGTTAGAGTTAGGGTTAGGGTTAGGGTTAGGGTTGGGGTTGGGGTTAGGGTTAGGGTTACGGTTAGGGTTTGGGTTATGGTTAGGGTTAGAGTTAGGGTTAGGATTGGGGTTAGGGTTAGGTTTAGGGTTAGGGTTAGGGTAAGGGTTGGGGTTAGGGATAGGGATAGGGATAGGGATAGGGATAGGGATAGGGATAGGGATAGGGATAGGGATAGGGTTTGGGTTAGGGTTAGGATTGGGGTTAGGGTTATGGTTAGGTTTGGGTTAGGGTTAGGGTTAGGATTGGGGTTAGGGTTAGGATTAGGGTTAGGGTTAGGGTTAGGGTAAGGGTTAGGGTTAGGGTTAGGGTTAGGGTTAGGGTTAGGGTTTGGGCTAGGGTTAGGTTTAGGTTTAGGGTTAGTATTGGGGTTAGGGTTTGTGTTAGGGTTAGAATTGGGGTAAGGGTTTGTGTTAGGGTTAGGGTTAGGGTTAGGGTTAGGGTTAGGGTTAGGGTTATGGTTGGGGTTGGGGTTAGAGTTAGGGTTAGGGTTAGGGTTAGGGTTAGGGTTAGGGTTAGGGTTGGGGTTAGGGTTAGGGTTCGGGTTAGGGTTAGGGTTAGGGCTACGGTTTGGGTTAGGGTTAGGGTTAGTGCTAGGGCTAGGGCTAGGGCTAGGGCTAGGGCTAGGGCTAGGGCTAGGGTTAGGGTTAGGGTAAGGGTTGGGGTTAGGGATAGGGATAGGGATAGGGATATAGGGATAGGGATAGGGATAGGGATAGGGATAGGGATAGGGATAGGGATAGGGATAGGGTTAGGGTTTGGGTTAGGGTTAGGATTGGGGTTAGGGTTAGGGTTAGGGTAAGGGTTGGGGTTAGGGATAGGGATAGGGATAGGGATAGGGATAGGGATAGGGATAGGGATAGGGATAGGGATAGGGATAGGGATAGGGATAGGGATAGGGATATAGGGATAGGGATAGGGATAGGGATAGGTATAGGGTTAGGGTTTGGGTTAGGGTTAGGATTGGGGTTAGGGTTAGGGTTAGGGTTAGGGTAAGGGTTGGGGTTAGGGATAGGGATAGGGATAGGGATAGGGATAGGGATAGGGATAGGGATAGGGATATAGGGATAGGGATAGGGATAGGGATAGGGATAGGGATAGGGTTAGGGTTTGGGTTAGGGTTAGGATTGGGGTTAGGGTTATGGTTAGGCTAAGGGTTAGGGTTAGGGTTAGGGTTAGGGTTAGGGTTAGGGTTAGGGTTGGGTTGAGGGTTAGGGTTAGGGTTAGGGTTAGGGATAGGGATAGGGATAGGGATAGGGATAGGGTTAGGTTTAGGGTTAGGATTGGAGTAAGGGTTTGGGTTAGGTTTAGGGTTAGTCTTTTGGTTAGAGTTAGGGTTAGGGTTAGGGTTAGATTTATAATTGGGGTAAGGGTTAGTGTCAGAGCTCCTTCCAGATCCTAGCTCACAGAGGATCACGCTAGCCAGCGATCATTTAGTAAAAGTCTTTATTGAGTTACATTTTCCATTCTCAAGCTGCTGCGTGCAACTCTACGTCTAATGGCTAGATCGGCGAAGTCCCGTCTGAGTCTCCGCCCCTTGCGCACCAACTTAATACCCTAGCCCTGCTCCACCTTTTCCGCCTGACTGTTCTCCTCTGGGTCCCTCTGCCCCCCGGGGTCTCTTCCTTCCTGGATTCTTCTGACGCCGACCCCCCGGACTCTCCTGTCTCCTTGCGCCGGGCTTTAGGACCTGGCTCTCTTTCAGGGCTGCCTACTGCGTCACTTCCCTGTGCATTTGAACTTGGCGTGCGCGCCCAACTTTCCACTTTCCGTCTGACCATTTCTTCGCTCCCCGATGGAGGTGTGGCCACTCCTGACTCATGCCCTCCCCCCTGTTGTGAGCTGCCAGCGCTTGATCCCTGGCTCTCTTCCTTTTCCCTGCTCTCTGGCGGTGACGCTGGTCCCGATTTCCAACTGCTCTCCTCTGAGTCCCCTCTGGCTCTATCTCCCTGGGGTGTCCCCCTAGGCTCCCCCCTTGCCCTGGCCACTGGTGCTCCTTTCTGTGAATCTTCTGATTCACTGGAAAGACTCGGAGATGTCGGGTCGTCGTCATCACTCATCTTTTCCTCTGCCTCCTCCCCCTCGCTCTCTGTTTCCTCCCTTGCCCTTGCCTCTGCTCCTGAACCCCTGACATCCATCCCCCCCTCGAAGCCCCCCGTTCCCCCCTCCCCTCCTTCCGGTGCGGGAGCTGGGTGCTGCTGCGGCAGAGGGACGAACGTCGGATACCGTTCGCTTCCCGTGGTGGGCCTCCATTTGAAGTCTCCCGGTTCTTCCTCCCTGCTCTCGTCGACGACGGTCACCTCCGCGTCCATCTCTGTGCCGCCGTGCTCGAAACCAAGGTCGTCCCCGAAAACGTCCATGTCTGTCTCTCCCTCACTGCCTCCTGGCGGCGTTGCTCGTCCGGGACCTACCAGCCACCTCTTGCGCCACTGCTCCTCTGGTCTATCGTCCCACCAATACGAGGGTTCTGAGGCAGATCCCGAGGGTGACCCCTCCGGGGAACGGGCATCTCGTATCGGGTCCTCTTCCGAGTCGAACCCCCGGAACGTGCTTGCAGAAAGTGTGGGAGTGAAAAGCCAGTCGTCGAAAAGGTCTGCTGGCATTGGTCTATGCGGGAAGAGGGCATGAAACTCGTCCTTGAGCAGAGGTTCATCCAAGGCGTAGCCCGGCACCCAGCTGTTCGCACTGGCCGGGGTGCCCTCCTTGGCGAGAAGGTATTCTACTCCCTCTTCCCCCCACCTGGAGTCCAAAATTTCCGTGACTTCGTTGATGCGCTCCTCCTGTGCCACCCCCGCGTGCCCGGTTCTTTCCCTGAGCGGACTCGGCGCCGTTCCGGGTTCCTGAAACCTGTGCGGTGCCTTGTAGGGAGTGAGCACCGATCTGTGGAACACCGGATGCATTCGGGAACCCTCCGGAAGCGCCAGCCTGAAAGCCACCGGGTTGACCTGCTCTTCGACTTGGTAGGGCCCCAGTTGCTTATGCCCTAGTTTCTTCTTGGCCAACGACCTGGCCGGCACTGCGTGGGCTGCTAACCAGACCCAGTCTCCCACATGGATCTCTTCGCCAACCCTTCTGTGTTTGTCTGCCTGCACCTTGTATGTGTGTTTGGCCAGCTCCAGGTGCCGCCGCAGCTGATCGTGGACCTCCTGCAACTCCGACGCGAACGCATCTGCTGTCTGCGGCTCCCCCTCCACCATTCTTTCCAGTCCCGGGAAGGTTCTGGGGTGCCTCCCGTTGTTGGCGAAGAACGGCGTGACCCCCGTGGACATGTGCTTCGTGTTGTTGTAGGCGAACTCGGCGAGCGGCAGGTAATCCACCCACGTAGCAGGCTGTTGATTCGCATAGCATCTCAGGTACTGCTGCATGATGGCATTGACCCGCTCCGCTTGCCCGTTGGTCTGCGGGTGTCTCGCCGACGCCAGGTTGATCTTGACGTTTAGGAAGCCCATCAGCTTCTGCCAGAAATTCGAGATGAACTGCCGCCCGCGGTCGGACAGAATAGACCGTGGCAGACCGTGAACCTTGAACACGTGGTCTATGAACAGTTTGGCGGTTTGTTCCGCCGTGGCCACCTTCGCACACGGGATGAAATGTGCCATCTTGGAGAACAAGTCCACCACCACCAGCACGGCCGTCTTGCCCCTCGAGCTGGGCAGATCCGTGACGAAGTCCAGGGCGACTCTCTCCCATGGTTCGACCGGAGTTTGCAGCGGTTCCAACAGTCCGGCCGGCGGTCTGTGCACTGGTTTGGCCCTCTGGCAGGTGTCGCACCTCGCCACGTAGTCCGCGACCTCCCCTCTCATTCCGGGCCACCAGAAATCCCTGGCGACTAATTCCACCGTCTTCTCCTTGCCAAAGTGCCCGGCAGTGGGCGCGTCGTGCAGCTGATGCAGTACCTTGGCGCGAAGTTCGTCTCCCGGCACGTAGATGGCCCCTTTACGGATGAGCAATCCATCTCTCAGCTGGAACCCGTCGGTCGCTGCCGTGCCCCTTTGCATCTCTGCCATCTTTGCTTGCGCGAAGGAGTCATTCTGCAACGCTCGTCGCACCACCTCCAGGTCCACTGTCGCCGCAGCGCACGCCCACACTGTTGGTGCGAAGATGTGCATGGCGGCCACTGGCGTGGCGTCCTCCAGATACTGTGGCTTACGGGAGAGCGCGTCCGCCATGATGTTGGTGTCCCCTGGGACATACTCTATTCGGAAGTCGAAGTTCGCAAAGAACTCAGCCCAACGTATCTGCCTCTGGTTCAGGAACTGTGCCGTGCGCCAGTGCTCCAGATTCTTGTGGTCCGTGCAGACCTGCACCGTGTGCTTGGCGCCGATCAGGAAGTGCCTCCACGTTTTGAATGCTGCATGAATGGCCAGCAACTCCCTGTCCCAGATGGTGTAGTTCTGTTCGGACTTGCTGAGCTTCCTGGAGTAAAACGCCCCCGGCCGCCAAACCCCCTGCGGGTCTCTCTGCAGCAGGACTGCTCCCACGGCTCTGTCCGAGGCGTCTGTCTCGACCCTCATCGGCCTCCTGGGGTCGACATGCAGCAGCTGCTCTTCCGACGCGAAGAGACGTTTGAGTGCCTGAAAGGACCGCTCCGCCTGCTCCGTCCAGATGAACTTCTTTTTCTTGGAGCTAAGCGTGTCCGTGATGGCCGCTGTCTGCATAGCGAAGCCTTTGATGAACTTGCGATAGAAATTCGTGAAGCCGACAAATCGTTGGACCTCCTTCCGGTTGCGCGGGCTTTTCCAATCCAACACCGCTCGAACCTTGGCGCTGTCCATGGCGAGCCCCTTGTCAGACAACTTGTAGCCCAGAAAATCCACCTCCGTCACGTCGAACTGGCACTTCTCCAGCTTGGCGTAGAGCCTATGCTGCTGCAGCCTGGTCAGCACTTCCTTGACGTGTCTGTCATGCTCCTGCTGCGATTCCGAAAAGATCAGGATGTCATCTAAGAAACAGACGCACGTCTTGTAGAGTAGCCCCGCCAACACCTGATGCATGAACGCTTGAAAAACGTGGGAGCCATTTTGCAATCCAAAAGGCATAACTCTATACTCGTAGGTGCCCAGTGGCGTGAACATGGCTGTCTTCCACTCATCTCCCTCCCGCATGCGAATGAGGTTGTACGCCCCCCGCAGGTCTAACTTGGTGAACACTCTGCCCTTCCGTACCTTTGCGAGGAGGTCGTCGATTCGGGGCATGGGGAAGTCCGATGGATTGGTCACACTGTTTAAGATGAGATAGTCCATGACCAGCCTTTTTTGGGGCGTGTCCCGCTTCTTAACAAAGAATACAGGACTGCCCCCCGCTGCCTTGGACTCCCGGATGAAACCGCGCTCCAAATTATGATCTATGAACTCTTTGAGTTCCTGCAGTTCGTCCTCAGACATGGAATACAGCTTCCCTTTAGGCAGCGCCGCCCCCGGCAGCAGGTCAATTTTGCAGTCATATGGTCTGTGGGGGGGTAGCCTGTCTGCCTCCTTCTCGCAGAAAACCTCCAAAAATTCTGCGTACTTGTGGGGAATCGCTTGCAGCGTGCCTAGCAGCAGCTGTGACTCCTCTTGCTCCCCTTCCTGCCGGGGCATGATGCAGTGTTCAGCACAAAAGGAAGAGCCGAAGGTCAGCTGCCTCTGGTACCAAGCCAGCGTCGGGCTGTGCTTGTCCAGCCAACTCATGCCCAATACAATAGGCGTGTCCGACAGTTGAGTGACGTTGAAGCTGATGATTTCCCTGTGATTTCCAAGCCGCAGCACCATAGGTGGCGTCTGCTTCACCACTTGCCCCCCTAGCAGCTCCCTGCCATCCACCGTGACAACCTGCAGGGGCAGCGTGGCAGGCAGCAACTGTATAGCGTGCCGGTCGACAGTCCTGCCCTATGAAGTCTGCATTGCTTCCCGAGTCGACGGTGATTGGCACGTCCATGGTGATTCCATTGGGTAGCTGGAGCGATGCGGTGAGCCTCACTACTGGCTTGGGCGGGAGGGGGTCCATGGGCGGTAAAATCCCTGGGGACTGCTTCACTGACACGTCTGGCTGGGCCCCAGTGCCTCTTCCTCCAGCCAGACATCGTCGTTTCCCTGCTGTGGTTCTCCTTGCTGCGTTGCTGCAGTCACCATTGCTGAGGCTGCAGTGTGCTTGTGGAGCCTCCGGGGACACTCTTTCGCCATATGCCCTGGATCCTCGCAGATATAACACTTCCTGTTCCCTCTAGGAGGCTTCGCTTTCACTGCTGCCGGTGCTAGGGCTCTGGCTGCTGACTGAGCCCTTGCACTCCCAACCTCCATCGGTTCCACCCCTCCCCCTGTTGGAGGCTTGGATTGCGCACGCACTGCTTCTCTGGGAAGGAAGGAGGAGCCCCTGGCTGGTTCGCGCCCGCTGCGCCCTTCGTCCCTGCTCCACGGACGTTCTTCCAGCCGCACCCCCACCGCCAGCGCCCTCTGAACGATCTCCTGCGTGGTCCGGGGTCTCTCCCCCCTCGCAATTTCATCTTTAACCGAGCTGTGCAATCTCTCCCAAAACAGGTCTCTTACCGGAGCCGAATCTCTGTCCCATTCCAGGGCACTGACCAAGGCGAAAAAGCGGGCATGATACTGCCTTACGCTGGCCCTCCCTTGTTTCAATCCATGTATCTGCTGCCGAGCAAGATCCACGTCAATACTTGATAAGAAACATCCATCGCTTTAATAAAGGCATCCGCATTTTGGAGCACCGGATCCCCATCCCCCACAAATTGCGCAGCCATGCTTTGGCATCTCCATGCAAATGAGACATGATGAATCCCACTTTTTCTTGCTCATCTCTAAAGTCTCTTTTCAGCAGTTGCAGTGCACACATTACATCTGCTCTAAAGTTGGGGTACTGTTGCAGATTCCCATCGAAGTGAGAGACCAGACCGCCTGTTCGTCTCGCCAACCCAATTGGGTGTCAGTTGCCCTTGCTTAGTAAGCATGTCCAACCTGATCTGGAGATCCCTGCAGGCGGCAGCTGCCTCCTCCTCTCTCTTCCTGGATGCGAGAGCCTCGGCATTCAGTTGTGACACTGCTTCTCTGAGTTCCGCTATCTGCTGCTCAGCCGTCATGTCGTCTGCCGTTCGTGAGCTCGCTAGTAGGCACCTGCTTCTCTCCTCTCCTCGAGGCTGTAGATGCCCACAATTAATGAGACGGGACTTACTGTCAGAGCTGCTTCCAGATCCTAGCTCACAGAGGATCACGCTAGCCAGCGATCATTTAGTAAAAGTCTTTATTGAGTTACATTTTCCAGTGTGAGAGCCAGTGTGGTGTAGTGGTTAAGAGCGGTAGTCACGTAATCTGGGAAACCGGGTTCGTGTCTCCGCTCCTCCACATGCAGCTGCTGGGTGACCTTGGGCCAGTCACACTTCTGTGAAGTCTCTCAGCCCCACTCACCTCACAGAGTGTTTGTTGTGGGGGAGGAAGGGAAAGGAGAATGTTAGCCGCTTTGAGACTCCTTAAAGGGAGTGAAAGGCGGGATATCAAATCCAAACTCTTCTTCTTCTTCTTCTTCTCAAGCTGCTGCGTGCAACTCTACGTCTAATGGCTAGATCAGCGAAGTCCCGTCTGAGTCTCCGCCCCTTGCGCACCAACTTAATAGCCTAGCCCTGCTCCACCTTTTCCGCCTGACTGTTCTCCTCTGGGTCCCTCTGCCCCCCGGGGTCTCTTCCTTCCTGGATTCTTCTGACGCCGACCCCCCGGACTCTCCTGTCTCCTTGCGCCGGGCTTTAGGACCTGGCTCTCTTTCAGGGCTGCCTACTGCGTCACTTCCCTGTGCATTTGAACTTGGCGTGCGAGCCCAACTTTCCACTTTCCGTCTGACCGTTTCTTCGCTCCCCGATGGAGGTGTGGCCACTCCTGACTCATGCCCTCCCCCCTGTTGTGAGCTGCCAGCGCTTGATCCCTGGCTCTCTTCCTTTTCCCTGCTCTCTGGCGGTGACGCTGGTCCCGATTTCCAACTGCTCTCCTCTGAGTCCCCTCTGGCTCTATCTCCCTGGGGTGTCCCCCTAGGCTCCCCCCTTGCCCTGGCCACTGGTGCTCCTTTCTGTGAATCTTCTGATTCACTGGAAAGACTCGGAGATCTCGGGTCGTCGTCATCACTCATCTTTTCCTCTGCCTCCTCCCCCTCGCTCTCTGTTTCCTCCCTTGCCCTTGCCTCTGCTCCTGAACCCCTGACAGTTAGGGTTAGGGTTAGGGTTAGGGTTAGGGTTAAGGTTTCGATTAGGGTTAGGATAAGGGTTAGGGTTGGGGTTGGGGTTGGTGTTAGAGTTAGGGTTAGGGTTAGGGTTAGGGTTAGAGTTAGGATTGGGGTTAGGGTTAGGGTTAGGGTTACTGTAAGGGTTAGGGTTGGGGTTAGGGTTTGGGTTAGGGTTAGGGTTAGCGTTTTGGTTAGAGTTAGGGTTAGGGTTCAGGTTAGATTTAGAATTGGGGGAAGCGTTAGGGTTAGGTTTAGGGTTAGGGTTAAGGTTAGGGTTAGGGTTAGGGTTAGGGTTAGGGTTAGGGTTAAGGTAAGGGTTAGGGTTATGGTTTCGATTAGGGTTAGGGTAAGGGTTAGGGTTAGGGTTGGGGTTGGGGTTAGAGTTAGGGTTAGGGTTAGCGTTTTGGTTAGAGTTAGGGTTAAGGTTAGGGTTAGATTTAGAATTGGGGTTAGGGTTAGGGTAAGGGATAGGGATCGGGTTAGGGTTGGGGTTAGTGTTAGGGTTAGGGTTAGGGTTCGAATTGGGGTTAGGGTTAGGGTTAGGTTTGGGTTAGGGTTAGGGTTAGGGTTAGGATTGGGGTTAGGGTTAGGATTAGGGTTAGGGTTAGGGTTAGGGTAAGGGTTAGGGTTAGGGTTAGGGTTAGGGTTAGGGTTAGGGTTGGGGTTAGGTTTAGGGATAGGGATAGGGATAGGGATAGGGATAGGGTTAGGGTTGGGGTTAGGATTAGGGTTAGGGTTAGGGTTTGGGTTAGGGTTAGGGTTAGGGTTAGGGTTAGGGTTAGGATTAGGGTTAGGGCTAGGGTTAGGTTTAGGTTTAGGGTTAGGGTTAGTATTGGGGTTAGGGTTTGTGTTAGGGTTAGGGTTAGAATTGGGGTAAGGGTTTGTGTTAGGGTTAGGGTTAGGGTTAGGGTTAGGGTTAGGGTTTCGTTTAGGGTTAGGGTAAGGGTTATGGTTGGGGTTGGGGTGAGAGTTAGGGTTAGGGTTAGGGTTAGGGTTAGGGTTGGGGTTGGGGTTGGGGTTGGGGTTGAGGTTGGGGTTAGGGTTAGGGTTAGGGTTAGGGTTAGGGTTAGGGTTAGGGGTATGGTTACGGTTTGGGTTAGGGTTAGGGTTAGGGTTAGTGCTAGTGCTAGGGCTAGGGCTAGGGTTAGGGTTAGGGTTAGGGTTAGGGTTAGGGTTAGGGTTACGGTTAGGGTTAGGGTTAGGGTTAGGGTTAGGGTTAGAGTTAGGGTTAGGATTGGGGTTAGGCTTAGGGTTAGGGTCAGGGTTAGGGTTGGGGTTAGGAATAGGGATAGGGATAGGGATAGGGATAGGGATAGGGATAGGGATAGGGATAGGGTTTGGGTTTGGGTTAGGATTGGGGTTAGGGTTATGGTTAGGCTAAGGGTTAGGGTTAGGGTTAGGGTTGTGGTGAGGGTGAGGGTGAGGGTTAGGGTTAGGGTTAGGGATAGGGATAGGGATAGGGATAGGGATAGGGATAGGGATAGGGATAGGGATAGGGATAGGGATAGGGTTGGGGTTGGGGTTAGGGTTAGGGTTAGGGTTAGAGTTTCGATTAGGGTTAGGGTAAGGGTTGGGGTTGGGGTTAGACTTAGGGTTAGAGTTAGCGTTTTGGTTAGAGTTAGGGTTAGGGTTAGGGTTAGATTTAGAATTGGGGTTAGGGTTAGGGTTAGGGTTAGGGATAGGGATAGGGATAGGGATAGGGTTAGGGTTGGGGTTAGTGTTAGGGTTAGGGTTTGGGTTAGGCTTAGGGTTAGGGTTAGGGTTAGGGTTAGGGTTAGGGTTAGGGTTAGGGTTAGGGTTATGGTTTCGATTAGGGTTAGGGTAAGGGTTAGGGTTGGGGTTAGAGTTAGGGTTAGGGTTAGCGTTTTGGTTAGAGTTAGGGTTAAGGTTAGGGTTAGAATTGGGGTAAGGGTTTGTGTTAGGGTTAGGGTTAGGGTTAGGGTTAGGGTTAGGGTTTCGTTTAGGGTTAGGGTAAGGGTTATGGTTGGGGTTGGGGTGATAGTTAGGGTTAGGGTTAGGGTTAGGGTTGGGGTTGGGGTTGGGGTTGGGGTTGGGGTTAGGGTTAGGGTTAGGGTTAGGGTTAGG
Organism: Podarcis vaucheri; assembly: GCF_965113315.1. Taxonomy (NCBI): domain Eukaryota; kingdom Metazoa; phylum Chordata; class Lepidosauria; order Squamata; family Lacertidae; genus Podarcis; species Podarcis vaucheri. Next base: position 3,532 of record NW_028118601.1, on the reverse strand, counting down.
GTTAGGGTTAGGGTTAGGGTTAGGGTTAGGGTTAGGGCTAGGGTTAGGTTTAGGTTTAGGGTTAGGGTTAGTATTGGGGTTAGGGTTTGTGTTAGGGTTAGGGTTAGAATTGGGGTAAGGGTTTGTGTTAGGGTTAGAGTTAGGGTTAGGGTTAGGGTTAGGGTTTCGTTTAGGGTTAGGGTAAGGGTTATGGTTGGCGTTGGGGTGAGAGTTAGGGTTAGGGTTAGGGTTAGGGTTAGGGTTGGGGTTGGGGTTGGGGTTGGGGTTGGGGTTGGGGTTGAGGTTGGGGTTAGGGTTAGGGTTAGGGTTAGGGTTAGGGTTAGGGTTAGGGGTATGGTTACGGTTTGGGTTAGGGTTAGGGTTAGGGTTAGTGCTAGTGCTAGGGCTAGGGCTAGGGTTAGGGTTAGGGTTAGGGTTAGGGTTAGGGTTAGGGTTACGGTTAGGGTTAGGGTTAGGGTTAGAGTTAGGGTTAGGATTGGGGTTAGGCTTAGGGTTAGGGTCAGGGTTAGGGTTGGGGTTAGGAATAGGGATAGGGATAGGGATAGGGATAGGGATAGGGATAGGGATAGGGATAGGGATAGGGATAGGGATAGGGATAGGGATAGGGATAGGGATAGGGATAGGGATAGGGTTTGGGTTTGGGTTAGGGTTAGGATTGGGGTTAGGGTTATGGTTAGGCTAAGGGTTAGGGTTAGGGTTAGGGTTAGGGTTGTGGTGAGGGTGAGGGTGAGGGTTAGGGTGAGGGTTAGGGTTAGAGTTAGGGTTAGGATTGGGGTTAGGCTTAGGGTTAGGGTCAGGGTTAGGGTTGGGGTTAGGAATAGGGATAGGGATAGGGATAGGGATAGGGATAGGGATAGGGATAGGGATAGGGATAGGGTTTGGGTTTGGGTTAGGGTTAGGATTGGGGTTAGGGTTATGGTTAGGCTAAGGGTTAGGGTTAGGGTTAGGGTTGTGGTGAGGGTGAGGGTGAGGGTGAGGGTTAGGGTTAGGGTTAGGGATAGGGATAGGGATAGGGATAGGGATAGGGATAGG
>NW_028118602.1:0-2500 GCF_965113315.1 Podarcis vaucheri | reverse complement strand
GGTTAGGGTTAGGGTTAGGGTTAGGGTTAGGGTGAGAGTTAGGGTTAGGGTCAGGGTTTGGGTTAGTGTTAGTGTTACGGTTAGGGTTCGTGTTAAGGTTAGAGTTGGGGTTAGGGTTAGGGTTAGTGTCAGGGCTGCTACCCAGTCCCAGCTCACATAGGACCACGTTAGCCAGCGTTCACGTTAAAAGAGTCTTTATTGGGTTACAGGTTCCATTTCCAAACTGCAATGTGCAGCCCTACGTCTTCTATGTCAGACCGGCGAAGACCCGTCTGAGTCTCCGCCTCTAGCACACCAGCTTAATACCCTAGCCTTGCTCCACCTCCTGCGCCTTTCCTTCCGTCTCTGGGTCCTTCTGCCCCCCGGGGTCTCTTCTTTCCTACTCTCTTCTGACGCGGACCCCCCTGACCCTTCCGCCTCCTTGCGGCGGGCTTTGGGACCTGGCTCACTCTCCAGGCTGCTTACTTCGCCAGCTTCCGCTGCATTTGAACTTGGCGCGCGCGCCCAACTCTCTACCTTCCTCTTGATCGTTTCGTCGCTTCCTGAGGTGGGCGTGACTATTCCTGACTCATGCCCTCCCTCCTGCTGAAAGCCTCCGGAACCCGATGTCTGGTCCCCTTTCTCCCCGCTGCTCCCGGCTGGGCACGTGGTTCCCGATCTCCAACTGCTGCTCTCTGATCCCTCTCTGGACCCTTCTTCCTGGGGTGTCCCCCTTCTTTCCCCCCTTGCTCTGACCGCTGGCGCTCCCTTCTGGGAATCCTCGGACTCACTGGACAGGCTCGGTGATCTCGGGTCGTCATCCCCACTCATCCTTCCTTCGTATTCCTCCCCCTCGCTCTCTGTCTCCTCCCTTCTCTGTGTCTCTGCTCCTGAACCCCTGACATCCATCCCACCCTCGAAGCCCCCCCTTCCCCCCTCCCCGCTTTCAGGTGTGGGTGCTGGGTGCTCCATCATCACGGGAGTGAATGCCGGATACAGTTCGCTCCCCGTCGCTGGCCGCCAACTGAAGACCTCCGAGTCTTCCTCCTCGCGTTCGTCAACGTTGATCTGCTCCGCCTCCATTTCAGTGCCGCCGTGCTCGAACCCAAGATCCTCCCCGAACACGTCCCTGTCAGTCTCTGCGTCGGTCGCTCGACCTGGCATCTCCAGCCACCTCCGGCGCCACTGCTCCTCTGGTCGATCGTCCCACCAATACGAGGTGTCTGACGCCGAACCCTCCGGTGACCCCTCTGGGGAACGGGTGCCCGGTGCGGGCTCCCCGTCCGAGTCGAATCCATGGAACGTGCTGGAGGAAAGTGTGGGCGTGAACAACCAGTCGTCGAAGAAGCCTGCTGGCATGGGTCTGTGTGGGAAAAGGGCATGAAACTCGTCCTTGAGCAGGGGTTCCTCCAAAGCGTAGTCCGGCACCCAGCTATTAGCACTGGCCCGGGTGCCCTCTCTGGCTAGGAGGTATTCTACTCCCTCTTCCCCCCATCTGGAGTCCAAAATCTCCGTGACTTCGTTGATGGGGTCCTGCTGTGGCAATCTCCCCGCCTCCGTCCGCTCCTGAGACGGACTCGGTGCCGTTCCTGGTTCCTGGAATCTGTGAGGTGCCTTGTAGGGAGTGAGCACCGACCTGTGGAACACCGGATGCATCCTGGAACCCTCCGGCAGCACCAGCCGGAAAGCTACTGGGTTGATCTGTGCTTCGACTTGGTATGGACCGAGTTGCTTGTGCCCCAACTTCTTCTTGGCTAACGATCTGGTCGGCACTGCGTGGGCTGCCAACCAGACCCAGTCTCCCACTCGAATCTCTTCGCCAACCCGCCTGTGCTTGTCAGCTTGCACCTTGTATGCGTGCTTCGCTAGCTCCAGCTGCCGTCGGAGTTGATCGTGGACCTCCTGCAACTCAGACGCGAAAGCGTCCGCCGTCTGCGGTTCCCCTTCCCCCACTCTCTCCAGTCCCGGGAAGGTTCTGGGATTCCTCCCATTGTTGGCGAAGAACGGCGTCACCCCTGTGGACACGTGCTTCGTGTTGTTGTAGGCAAACTCGGCGAGCGGCAGGTAATCCACCCACGTCGCAGGCTGTTGATTGGCATAGCATCTCAGGTACTGCTGCATGATGGCATTGACCCTCTCCGCTTGCCCGTTGGTCTGCGGGTGTCTCGCTGATGTCAGGTTGATCTTGACGTTCAGGAAGCCCATCAGCTTCTGCCAGAAATTCGAGATGAACTGGCGTCCGCGGTCGGACAGTATAGACCGCGGCAGCCCATGCACTTTGAACACGTGATCTATGAACAGCTGTTTGTTCCGCCGTGGCCACCTTCGCACACGGTATGAAATGTGCCATCTTGGTGAACAAGTCCACCACCACTAGTACAGCTGTCTTGCCTCTCGAGCTGGGTAGATCCGTGACAAAGTCCAGGGCCACCCTCTCCCACGGTTCAAACGGCGTTTGCAGCGGTTCCAGCAGTCCCGCCGGTGGTTTGTGCACCGGCTTGGCCCTCTGGCAGGTGTCGCA
>NW_028118603.1:0-15645 GCF_965113315.1 Podarcis vaucheri | reverse complement strand
GCTCTGTCACACACAGAGGTTTGTGGGGTCGCACAAACTCTGAAGGGGCACTATTTTAAGCACAAGCAGCTAATCATCCCCTGACAGCAGTCCGACAGTCTCTGTACGCTGCCTGTGCAGGAGAAGGCATCATGAGCGACCCAGCAGGAGCCGGAGCCGCAGGGGGTGGAGCTGGTCCAAGCTTGGAAGACAGATACCGAGCATTGGAGGTCCAACTTGCGCTGCAGACGGCGAGGCTCGAGGAGAGGAGGGCTCAAGATGCAGACAAGAAGGGGAGAACCACTCAGTTCCCCAGAAAGGTACCAGGATTAGTGCAGAAGTTTGGGGGGGACCCCAAGGATTACCATGCCTTTAGGACTGAAATGCAATATGCCCTGAATGTGCAGTTTGATGAGTTCCCTGATGAGGAATCCCGAGTTGCTTTCGTAATTGGGCATCTTGAGAAGGGAGCGCGAGATTGGGTTCGACCCCTGATGGCAACGCACAACGATATCCTGAAGGACACTATGAAATTCTTTCGTGCAATGGATATCATGTTCTCCAGCGATATTGAGGAGGGGGTAGTGCGCAGACAGCTAATGGCTTGCAAGCAGGGAAGCAGATCTGTCCGTGAGTACTGGACTGAATTTACCATGCTGATTCACAGATTGGGGTGGGATTTATCGGCAGCACCCATTCAGATGCTATTTGAAGAAGGTCTTTCTTCAGCTGTGAAAGACGAGCTGGCCAGGAGCCCCAGGGCGGTGTCTATGGATCAGCTGACCAAATCTGCGCTGACCATTGGAGCGCGCCAGGAGGCAAGAGCCTTGGAGAGGCGGGAAGGGAGAGGGGAACGTTGGAAGGAGTTACGCATTCCAGACATTCCTGAGCCAGCTTTCCCGCCGGCAGAGCCGATGGAAATCGGAACAGCCCGCGCGCGCGCAGTTTCAAAGCCCAGTGAGGGGGCGAAGAAGGAGGGAAAGGGACCCCGGAAATGCTATCTCTGCCAACAGCCAGGCCACTTTGCCAGAGTCTGCCCCCAGAGGAAGGAATGGCAAGGGATGGTGGGAACTGTTGAGGGGGAAGAGCAGGGAGAAACGGAGCAGGTAAAAGCCAACGCCTGGTTGCCAGCAGGGCACTGCAGCCAGGCCAAAGAGCAGTGAAAGTGCCCCTTTCCCAAGTGCCAGTGCCAGAAGCTCCTCGACCTGCTCTAGTGATTGAAGTGTCGCTAGAGTTGCAAAATGGACACCCCCTAAAAATAAAGGCGCTGTTGGACTCAGGCAGCTCCTGCAATTTTATGAGCAAGGAGTTTGCGGCTGAACACCAGATACAGACTATCCCCTTAAGCAACCCCCTGCAGGTGACCACGATCGATGGCAGAGAACTGTTGGGAGGAGGCGTCAGCTTGCAGACCATCCCAATGATAATGAGGGTGGCAAGGCACACAGAACTGATAGCGTTTAATGTGGCCACCTTGGGAGGCGCTCCCATTATTTTGGGAATGAGCTGGCTAGCCCTACATGATCCGCTGGTGGGCTGGCATCAAAGAGTGGTTTCCTTCGGTTCCGCACATTGCTTAGAACACTGCAGGGGGGAAAAGGGGTCAGCAGGGGCCCAAGCCACCCTAGCAGGGACGGAAGTGATGGAGAAGGGGAAGGTGCCATCACAGTATGCTGATCTCAGCGACGTGTTCAGCGAGAAGGAAGCTGACCAACTACCCCCGCATAGGCCCTTTGATTGCCAGATCAATTTACTCCCTGGAGCACAGCTTCCTGTAGGCAGGTTGTATGCCATGTCAGACAGGGAGATGCAGGAGTTGCGAGCGTTCATTGACAAGAACCTGAAGAGAGGCTTCATCAGAGAGTCCAAGGCAGCGGGGGGTAGCCCAGTGTTTTTTGTGGATAAAAAGAACACGGACAAGCCGAGACTGGTATGTGACTTTCGGGCCCTAAATGCAGTGACAGAGCCGGTGGCTTTTCCTATGCCCAGGATTGATGATATTTTGACCAGGGTGCGAAAAGGAAAGATTTTTACAAAGCTGGACCTAAGGGGGGCGTACAACCTGATACGTATAAGGAAAGGGGATGAATGGAAGACCACCATGTTCACCCCTTTGGGGGCATTTGAATATCTCGTTATGCCTTTTGGATTACAAGCAGGCTCCGCGTGTTTTCAAGCCTTTATGAACCATGTACTGGGGCCTTTGCTCTACAAGAATTGCGTGGCCTTCTTAGATGACGTGTTGGTGTATTCGGAGAATGAGGAGCAACATGTGAGAGACGTCAGAGAAGTGTTGAGCAGGCTGCAAGCCAACAGACTGTGGGTGAAACTGGAGAAGTGTCAGTTTCATACCAAGGAGGTGGAATTCCTGGGGTACCGCTTGTCAGACAAGGGGTTGGCCATGGACCCCGGCAAGGTTCAAGCGGTGCTGGAATGGAAAACCCCCAAGACTAAGAAGGATGTGCAGAGGTTCCTAGGGTTTGGAAACTTTTATCGTAAGTTCATCCGAAACTTCGCTCACCTGACGGCGCCCATCACGGACTGTCTCAGCAGCAAAAAGAAGTTTGTTTGGACGGGGGAGGCGGAGCGAGCGTTTGAGGAACTGAAAAAGGCCTTCGCCTCTGACGAACAACTTCTACATGTGGATTTACAAAAAAAGCTGAGGGTCGAAACAGACGCTTCTGACAGAGCCATAGGGGCGGTGCTTCTTCTGCAGCCGGGGAAGGAGGGGTCCGAGTGGCGACCGTGTGCCTTCTTTTCGCGAAAGCTGAACAAATCTGAGAGAAACTACACGGTGTACGACCGGGAACTTCTTGCGATTTATGAGGCCTTCCGGAGATGGAGGCACCTACTAATTGGTGCACAACAGAAGGTGCAAGTACGCACGGACCATAAGAATCTAGAGTATTGGAGAACTGCGCGAGTGCTCAACCAACGGCAGTTGAGATGGGCCCAGGAGTTCTCCAAATTTAACTTTGAGATTTGTTACGTACCAGGCCAGGAGAACGTTAGGGCGGACGCTCTCTCACGCAAACCTGAATATTTGGAGGGAGAGGGTGCACCCGAAGAGACCCATGTCATTCCCGAGGATCGCTGGGTGTGTGGGGCGGCATTGGTGGGGCTAAGGGAACTGATAGAGGGAACGGTGCAGGATGAATATGCCCAGGACAAACTCAGGGGTCTCAGGAGGGAGGGAGACAAACCCGGGGGTTTTGAGGAGAGAAACGGGGCGTTGTACTACAAGGGAGCGTTATACGTACCTGAAGGAGAATTGAGGGAAAAGGTACTCAAGCAACTGCACGATAGCCCCACAGCAGGGCATTTTGGGCAACACAAAACCATGTGGCTGGTTACCAGGGAATTCTGGTGGCCCAAGGTCAGGGAAGATGTGCGGGAGTATGTGAGAGGGTGTGACCGATGTCAACGAGCCAAGGGGGAGAGGCGGGCACCGGCAGGTTTATTAGAACCACTACCCACGCCGGAAAGACCATGGGAGGCAGTGGCAATAGATTTTATGACTGATCTGCCCAGGTCCAAAGGGAAGACAGCCATTATGGTTGTGGTAGACCTGTTAACCAAGATGGCCCACTTTATAGCCTGCTCACATGCGGTCACAGCAGAAGAAACCGCTAAATTGTTTGTGGAAAATGTGTTTAGATTGCATGGTGCCCCCTTGAGGGTGGTTTCGGACCGAGGGAAACAATTTACTTCCAGGTTCTGGAGGAAGCTCATGAGCTTATTGCATGTAGAGGTGAATTTTTCCACTGCCCGCCATCCAGAAACCAACGGGCAGGCGGAAAGAGCTAATGGTGTCCTCCAGCAATATTTGAGGTGTTATGTGAATGACAGAGAGAATGATTGGGTGGAGAAGCTGGCGTTGGCAGAATTTGCCTATAACAATGCGGAGAACGTGTCCACGGGAATGAGCCCTTTTTTGGCCAATCACGGGTGTCATCCCCGAGCCTTCCCAGGGGGGGAGGGGGAGAACTGGAGCGTTCCAGCCGCAGAACAGTTCGTTGAAGAAATGGAAGCGATCCATCGCCAGCTCCAACTTAATTTAAACAGGGCGAAGGAGGAATATAAGAGGCAGGCAGACAAAACCAGAAGGGAAGGAGAAAGCATTAGGGTGGGGGACCAGGTGTGGTTGTCCACCCAAGGGTTACCATTTAAAGGAGGTTGTAAGAAGTTAAGACCCAAAAGGCTGGGCCCATTTGAAGTCACGCAACAGGTCAACCCAGTGGCTTTCAGACTCCGGTTACCTAACCACATGAAGTTGCACCCAGTGTTCCACAGATCATTGCTGTCACCGTATATAGGGGACAGAGAGGGGAGGGTCAATAGGGGACCAGCTATGGAGGAAAAAGAACACAGCTACCATGTAGCGGAGATTCTCGATTCCAGGTGGAGGGGAGAGCAAGTAGAGTATTTGGTAATGTGGGAAGGGGAGCCGGAGTCGGAAAACACCTGGGTCAGGGCAGAGGATGTAGATGACGAGGTTTTGATTGAAACTTTTCATCAGAGATTCCCTCGGAAACCCCAGCCAGTGGCGAGGTTCCGGAGGGAATACTTCGCCACCACCGACGAAGAAGAAGAGTTGGAGGGGTTCGCTGATTCCGAGGTGGAGGAGGATTCAGCGAGTCGGAACGAAGACCGATGGAGGGAAATGTTCGAGACGTCGGAAGATGAAGAGGATTCTTTTAGGGGTTTCAGCTCCTCACCGCCCAGAGGAGAGAGTAGGGGCGGGGGAGAGGGGGGCCCTGGAGGGGAGGTGGATGTCAGGGAACTGACATCGGAGGAAAGGGAAGTGGTAGGGCTCCCAGAGACTGGGAGAGAGTCAACAGCCAAGGCAGGGACCAGCAGGGGGAGCGCGGGGTCTCTGGAGGAGGATCTCAGTAATGCTGAGAGAGACGCAGCAGCCCAGGCAGGAAGCAGAAGGGGAGAGAAAGGGGTGAGAGACACTTCGAGCGAAAATAGCGGGGAGGTGTCAGAAGCAACTGCAGGGAGACCTATGCTTCGCCGGAAGCTGTCACGTCGTGAGTCCAGGAGACGCGTTTCCGTTAAGGAACTTCTTTGCTGGAAGCGCTTCCGCAGACAGCCACTGTCGGACTCTACAAGTGACTAGAGCAGACATGTCTGAGGAGCTCTGTCACACACAGAGGTTTGTGGGGTCGCACAAACTCTGAAGGGGCACTATTTTAAGCACAAGCAGCTAATCATCCCCTGACAAGCTCCTTTGTGTGCATCACATTTGAGCCTTATCCCACATTTTCCATTGCAAAGATTCCTTCGCCTTTTTGTGATCAGAAAAGCAAAGGAATCGTTGAGTTAGTAAACATGGGATAACGACCAGATATGCTGCATACAAACAGCACAAAAGTCCCATGGAAAAGTGATGGGCAATTGAAACTGGAAAGTGCAGGATGACAACCTTTAGCTGGCAATGCCATGTAACTGTTGCCTGGACAGATCAGGATCAATGTTCTATAAACAGGTGATGTCATAGAACCTCCAGCAACATGCAAGCTCTGGGCAAGCATAGCCTGAGTGTCCAATAAACAACCAGTCTGGGAACTCCCATCATCCCTCTCTCTTTCTCTCTCTTCCCTTTATTTTTTCATAAAAAATGACTGACTGGTGACCACCATATTATACAGGAAAGCAGAGAGGAACTAGAGTGATAGGTTACTAAGACAAACACCCCAAAATGCCTTCTCATAAAGCAAGCTTAATTTGCCCATTCAAATTCCTCTCCTTACCATTCGTTTCCCTGTTGCACAGCAATTCCATACACAGCATTGTATCCCTTGTTGGTCCTACTCAGAGTAAGCTGATTAGAATTAATAGATTTGAACCCTTTGACTCCAGGGTCTTATCTGAGTAGGACTATTGTCAGATACAACCCACAGCCACTAACTGAGGCATCCCTGAGCATAACTATGCAGAACAGTAAACCTTTGTGGGTTTGTGGGGACATATGCCTAGGGAAATGTGAATGGATGGTAGACTTAAGTCTCATTAAACGGAAGTTGAGTAAGCCTGCTTGGGTTGTACTGTAAATGCCATACAGCCAACTCAAACCACACAATACTCTTCCTAGAACATAAAGTTCTTCATGGGCATTTCAAAGTTCTGCAATTATACATGTGAGAGATTTCAAAAGTTCTGCAATTATACATGTGAGAGATTTCAAAACTGCCACCTGAGGTTTCCCCCCCCAAAATTAGATCTGTCTCTAAACCTGTTTCAGTACTATTAATCAAAATAGATCTGCACACTTCCTATTCTTACAGGCGGGGTAGAGGTGGGGGTCAGTTACACAAAACTCTTCAGCATTATCTGTGGTACAGAATCCTGTGTGATTTATAAGCCTTGCATATACTAACAGCAAGGGCACGAGTCAAAATGAAAATATAATTCTATAGGGTTCCCTCCACTGAGAGGGCAGGAGCATCATACAACAAGACTGGTCTCTTTTGCGACATTATGAAATTGTTTGTCATATAACCAGGAAATTCCAAAACAACTAACAGGCTTAAGCGCTGAGATATCCCACCTGACTAAGCTGAAGAACCACCACTAATTAAGTAAAGAAATGACTGTAGGAATAAGAAAGCAAATTCAATGAGAATTAAACACAGCCAACATTATGCATTTCCAAAGTCCTTTTGGTCTCAGCCCTCTGAAAACGATGGTTTCTAAAGCTTCTTATGTTTTGGCTGAATTTTGTATTCAACAAGAAGAAAAGTATTCTTACCTGCTTACAATGGCAGTAGTGTTCACCCAAACTCTCGCCAGGAGTCCTTCTGCCAATGAGCCTGACCTGTTCTCTGATCAGAATAGCAACGCCGGGGAGAAGGTTTGCCAGAAATAAATACCTGCAAAAAGCAGAAGTGGTTATGCTTTGCAATCAGTTTTGCAAAGCCGATGGGCCATGAATAGTGCAATATGTGATGATGGGTTGGGCAAGCAATGTGTCACTGGGGATGGTTGTTTGAGCATCAGTGATGCAGGATTTGTCTCAAATGGATCTGGGGCAGGTGGGCCAAGCCTCTCCTTGTGGCAGATACATTCCCAAGTGTTTTGGCAACAGGTGTATATTCTGAACAGCCCGGAAAATGTCTTTTTAACCTGTCCTCAGTTGGTTAGAGCATGGTGCTGATAACACCAAGGTTGCAGGTTCGATCCCTGTATGGGACAGCTACATATTCCTGTATTGCAGGGGTTGGACTAGATGTTCCTTAGGGTCCCTACCAGCTCTACAGTTCTAATATTCTATTATCTAAATTACAGCGACTGTTACGCTTGAGTTACTGTTTCTCTTCTGCTGTGAAGTCTCCTGATCTTCGTAGGAAAGCCAACTTACTCCTGCAGTTATGTGCTAAATGATAACAAACCGAGGGGAGCAGAGATGGATACTATGCTGGGAAAAGACAGGAAATGCAATATCTATTTACAGGGAATGCAGAGAGAAAAAGGAAAAAATACAGTTTAAGCAAAAGTTTTAAACAAAAGGGGAAAAGACAGTTTATTCACCTTGCCCTCCCCACCCCCATATCAATGGGTTTAAGAGGACATTGCTGTGAGTTGGGTTGTGAGAAGGCTTACGGCCAGTCTAGAATAGAGTTGCCATATTTCAAAAAGTGAAAATCCAAACACAAAAGTTTTGTTGTTGTTGTTTGAACTTTTTAGGCAAAATTGCGATTTTTAGGGGAAATCGCCAGAAACGACACTGCCAACATGGGTTACCATACGTCCAAATTTTCCTGGACATTTTGAGTGATTTCTGCCCAGACATTTCTTCCAACTGCAGTATTCCAGCTATGTCCAATAATTCCTGACATATGGCAACCCTAGGAGATGTGATGTTTAATGCATAATAACACTGAATATGTCAAGATTTCAGTTCTTCTTAAATAGTGACTGTGGAGCAGGGGAACATGATCAGGGTATGGGATGGTGGCACATAGAGAGGAGGATTTAACCCCCCACCCACCCTGGTCCTGATTAAAATTGTCCCCTGCAAAACTAGATAAATCTGTCTGATTTCACTTTGCTTTTTCAAAGGCATTTCCATCTAGCCCCCAGCCATTGCGATTTGTGTGCAAAGTGACATAGATGAGCCCAAATAGGCAAATTCATCTGCAACATAAAATTAAAAATTACACACATTAAAGCTCAGAGAGCATCGTTGTGGCCCTTATTTTAACAGCTGCCGCTAGAAAATTTGCAGTCTTTGCAGTCACCGGCTTATCTGGATCTGCAAGGAGAAAAGTCACATAAAGAATCAGCTGAACACCACGGGTGAGATGATGATAATGGGGTGATTAACTCTCCACACAAATCTCTGCAAGAGGAGCAAAACAGCAATACAGGAGCTGGTATTTCAGTATTACCATCTCTGCATGAACACATGTGATTCTGAAAAGGAGTTCTCTTAAAACAGCCCTCAAGTACTGCTGAGAGCGGCACATTAAAACCACAAACCTGAGAGAGCTCTTCAATATTTTAGAATAGTTAGATGCTGTAGATAAGATGCCATTGTATAGAGAAGTTGGAAAACAATCATACCAGGGGCACAGTTTTCTCATTGCAAGCTGGTTGTTGTTCATTATCAAATAGACATTGTCACCTTACATCTTTTGCTTCCCTGAGACCTCAGCTTAGTTAACTGTTATAGTGAAAAGTCAATAATCTTAAACCAATGGTTTTCATCCAACTGATTTCATGCAAATGAAGCAGAACTAAAGGAAGGAAACCGGGGTGGGGGGGAATTCAGTATCTGTCTTTAAATGTCCTGAGCCAGGCCTGGGTGAAAATGGAGGGAAGATCTGTGTCAAATCACAAATATGCATTCAAAACATATCCTGGTTCAGAGAAAAATTGCCTAAAGAATTCAGACTGTACAACTTCCAGTGGGCATGAATTGGCTTCAGCCCAAATCTGAATCCCATAAAATTATTGAACTGAAGGTTTAACCTTAAAAACGTCAAGCACAGCAGGGATGAAATTATAACCTTTTGCTTGGAAGAAACTCATTAACATTTGAGCGCTCCATATAATTTTCCTGCCACGTGTTCTTGTTGAGCTGCCCATCTTTGCCCAAATAGTGTTGAAAACTCTTACATGGTCAGTGAGCTATTTATCCAGATGCCGTGGGATGGGGTCTGTGTCATTTAGACCTGCTGTTCTAGAAGTACTCCTAAAGCAAGGATTTACCATAGTTTTGAAATAATCGTATTATTATTTATTAAATTTGTATACCACACTTCATCCATAGATACAAAGCCTGTTTCTCTACCACTGAGCCATGGCCCTTCCCCAAGGAGTCTACTTGTGTGCATGTAACAGTGCAGACTGTTATGAGAATTATAAGGTCTAAAATATAAAATAAATGTTCATAAATGTACCAGGCAAACACATACTTAAATATATAAACCACATGTCTGAAACAGTACGGGAGAAGAGTCCTAAAGCCATTTTGACTCTTTCAGTGACTTCAAATATTCCTCTGCAGTTTGGATGGAAATGGGAACAGCTTCCCCATTGTCTCTTTGCTCACAAATCCTGCCTTAAGGGCACATTTGGGTATGAATAGGGTGAGCCAGTGGTCTAAACCACTGAGCCTCTTGGCTTGCCAATCAGAAGGTTGGCAATTCGAATCCCCGCGACGGAGTGAGCTCCCGTTGCTCTGTCCCAGCTCCTGACAACCTAGCAGTTCGAAAGCACGCCAAAAAGTGCAAGTAGATAAATAGGTACCTCTCCGGTGGGAAGGTAAACAGCGTTTCTGTGCGCTTCTCTGGTTTCACCAGAAGCGACTTAGTCATGCTGGCCACATGACCCGGAAAAACTGTCTGCAGACCAACATCGGCTCCCTCGGCCAGTAAAACAAGATGAATGAAGAGGGGAGGGATTTGCTGAATTAACAATTGGAACTGGAATACAGAAAAGGAAGGCGTGAGGAGGTCCGGGAAATAAGCAAATGAAAAATATGTGATAGAAAGATTGAACTGTTTTTATTTTGTATTTTTCTTTTTTCTTTTTTCTTTTTATTTTGTAATTTTTTGAAAATCTTAATAAATATATTATTAAAAAATAAAATAAAACAAGATGAGTGCCACAACCGTAGAGTCATCTGCGACTGGACTTACGATAACTGTCAGGGATCCTTTACTGTTACCTTTTTAAGGGTGAGCCTGTGACCTGGATTCAGGAATTAAGTATTTATCATCACAAAAGAATAGCCAGGCTATCCAGGTAAATGCATTAACATGTTTCTGGCCAGAAAGGATTCTGCTGTAGACGGCCCCTTCTGTGATGTATGTAGGATGTATTGGGGGGGGGGTCTTGAGCTACAGGGTGGCAATTTCAAAAGTCTATGTAAGAGCTTGCACATCAATGTTCTGGGTTCCTCTCCTCCCTCCCTGCGTAGGGTGAGCAGGGGACCCTGTTGCAACAGTTTAATAAAGATCATGCTTACTAGCTGCTTTGCTTCTTAATATTCTCTGGCTGGCCTCTGTTATTTTCTCCTACTGATAGAGAACCTATATAAGGACTCTATACGGGCTCTTGGATACCCAATAAGGGGGAAAGGAGCAGCTTTTTCTTATACCACAGACATTAGACCGTCTAAATCCTGAGTGCTCTCTCCTCCAAAGAAAGACCAAGCCTGAAACATGGGGGCCAGCAAGAATTTTATCGGGGGGGGGGGGAGTAAACATTAAAAAGGGGGTGCAGGCTATTTTCTTACAAAAATTTGAATGTGCCTTTTGTCTCATGTCTCAGGTTCTACAAATGTGAAGATTATGGTTCATCCAAGGAGGCTAAGTGCCCCCCCCTTGCCTGTCCTCCCAAAATCTTCCCACCGTCCAACACGTTCTGAAATTCTGCAGAATTTCCTTGCAAGTCTTAGAAGACCCAGTGGTGGGGGGGTTGGTGTGGGCATTCATATGAACTAAGTCCTCAGCCCAATTTCCTTAAAATCATGAACTGAGTCTGGTTCAATGAGTTTCATCCTATAATAAGGAATATACCAGATGGTCTTAACCAATTTTTCCCCCTCAGGCAATCTTCTTCCTAAACTGGGCATATGTCGCCAACAGGATAACAGCAATGGGACCTGTAGCATGATTCATAATTAGGAAGAAAATGGAGGCTTTTTCTCTGTATCATGACTAACGTTGATTGCATCACTCTTTTTAAAAAAAATAAGTAAATTCTTTTTTATTGCAATTTAAAACCAGCATCTTTTCTCTTTACAATTATATTTATAATCTGTTTTTATTTCATTACATATTCATATTCATCCATTTCTCTATAATGCTTAACTTCCATCTACCTCGTAACAGCTTCTTCTCCTCTTTTTATTTCCTTTTCTTTTATTTCCAATATATATTTAACCATTTCTTTATCTAGATTCTAGAATAACTCCAATTAATTTTCATTCTGTGAAATTTACTCTAAACACACCCAAGTTTAGATTTGGGAACCATGTTTAGGCATATAATTTTTAAAACAATCCCATTCATTTTTCACTCTTAAGTTTGAGTGATTTCTTATTGCTTCTGTCATCTTGGCTAGTTCAGCACATTCACATAATTTTTTTTGCCACTCTATTTTAGTTGGGATCTGCTCTCCTTTCTAGTACTTGGCAATTAATACTCTAGCTGCAGTTGTTGCATACAGAAAAACACTTTTTTAAAATTCTAGGGATGTTTATTGTTAAAATGCCCAGTAAGAATGCCTCTGGTCTTTTATTGAATGTTTCTTTCAGGATTTTCTTTAATTCTTCATAGATCATGTCCCAGAATTTTTAAATTTTGGGACACGTCCACCACATGTGGAATAGGGTTCCTTCCCCCTGATTACACCTCCAACATATACTCTTATTATTTTTGTATATTTTAGCCAATTTGACCGGGGTCAGGTACCACCTGTAAATCATTTTCATAAAATTCTCCTTTATCAAATAACATGTCTACATTGGGCTTTAGCCTCCCTTCTGGTGTTCTCGATCCAGAAAAGACCACTGTCCTTGCTAAATGCAAGTCTGGGAACAAAGGGTCTTTTGCATAATAAGGAAGGGATAGACACATCAAGATGACTTGATGACTTGCACAGGGACGGCCCACCCATGAGGCAAAGGGAGGTGGTTGCCTCAGGTGGCAGGATCCATAGGGACAGTCCACATCTTAATGTAGATCTTCATTCCCCCATTGTTCCTCATGTAGATCTTCACTAACCCCTTCTTTCCTGGTGGGGAAGAGAGGAACCATTTTGTGGTGTGCCTCAAGTGCCAACAGAGGTGTCATCTTTTCTAGCTGGTTGAGGGGGCCTGATGTCTTGATGTCATGTGTGCAACGTTGAAAGGAGCTAAGAGGCGGAGCCAAACACCTTATGACAATTAAGGGGGGCTAGCCCCCTCAAAAACTACAGTGGGGGGGCCAAAGCTTCCTTGGCCCCTGGAAGCTGGAGCCGATGGGTGCCAATATGTCTTGGGCCAGCCCTTGCCCTGCACATCTGTATCTCCATGAGACCCGTGCTCTCCAACCCACCACAGATGTGATTTTGATGGAGAAACAGGAGTGTAGAGAGGGCCACTCCTTTATGCCTCTCTCTTTCTCTCTCTCGCTTTAAATTGTGCACCAACAGCCCACTGTATAGCTCTTTGGTATGCTTGAAGTGTTTGGCTTTAATGGTGAGATTGGCATGCTAAGACGAGCATCCCTATCTGTCTGTCTCGCCATGTTTGTGCATCTGTATGCATGTATGAATGAGGGTTGGTGAGTTCTTGTTCTTGTTGTTGTTGTTATATTACAGTTTATTAGACACCTTTCACCCTAAAGTCTTAGGGCAGGTTACAACAATCAAAACACCATATTAACATTACACAATATTTAAAACAGTTTTAAACGACTTAAAATCACAAAAATGTTTTTTGTGTGTGTGTGTGTGTGTGTTGCACCGACTGCTGTAAGTGACTCTTGGGGCCGAAAAGATTGCCCCCTAACACATTAGCAGATCGGATGATAACATTTCATTGAAGGACTGTTTGCATTTCTAATTATAAGTTAAAAGCGGCATTTCAGCTGACTGAAGATCTTTTGTTAAAGCTCATTGAGTTTCACAAATAAAGCTATGAAGTATGCACTGCTGAGTTCAATGGAATGTACTCCCAGGAAACTATGTTTATAAGATTGCAGTCATGCTGTTCCTAATAAATTGGGTATTACGTCATGTACTGCTGCTGTCTGGTGTGGGTGGGTGTACATGCATCTATGGCTATATCTATATCTATGGCTATAGCTATAGGACTTGCATTTGTTTGGGGGGTGTCTCCTTGGAAACATGGCCCTGCATTTCAAAATTTACCACTCTGCTTTCCATCAGATTACCCGATTTGGGAGGTCATTCTGGATGATAACTGTAGGTCCTTTCCTTTTTTTTTTATAAAATTTTTATTGGTTTTACAAAAGTTTTTATAACAAACAAACATAAAGAAAACAGACAAACAAACAAATATAATTTCATAATGTCCTTTCATAAACTTCTTTCCTCGGACTTCCCCATACCTCCCCTTTCTGCATCCTCATGTCCAAATTTTTATAGCAACTTGTAAATGTTTTTTCCCGTCCTAATTCATCATAGTCCTTTCTTAATCTAATCTTATATTACTGCAACCCTTTCTCTCTGTAAAATCTCGACATTCTAAGCTTCATCAAGTTTATAATAGTCCTTAAGATAAATCTTAAATTTCTTCCAGTCTTCTTCCGCGGTCTCCTTTCCCTGGTCACGAATTCTGCTCGTCATTTCCGCCAGTGTCATATAGTCAATCACTTTCATCTGCCATTCTTCCAAGGTGGGTAAGTCTTGTGTCTTCCAATACTTTGCGATCAGTATTCTTGCTGCTGTTGTTGCATACATGAAAAAAGTTCTATCCTTTTTTGGCACCAATTGGCCGACAATGCCCAAGAGAAAGGCCTCTGGTTTCTTAAGGAAGGTATATTTAAATACCTTTTTCATTTCATTATATATCATTTCCCAGAAAGCCTTAATCTTCGGGCATGTCCACCAAAGATGATAAAAAGTACCTTCAGTTTCCTTACATTTCCAACATTTGTTATCAGGCAAATGGTAAATTTTTGCTAGCTTAACTGGGGTCATGTACCACCTATAGATCATTTTCATCACATTTTCCTTTAAAGCATTACATGCCGTAAATTTAATACCGGTGTTCCACAACCTTTCCCAGTCAGCAGACATAATATTATGACCAATGTCCTGTGCCCACTTAATCATAGCTGATTTAACTGTTTCATCTTGTGTATTCCATTTCAACAGCAGGTTATACATTCTTGACAAATTCTTAGTATTGGGTTCTAACAATTCTGTCTCAAGTTTTGATTTTTCCACCTGGAAGCCAGTTTTCCTGTCTTGTTTAAAAACCTCCATTATTTGATAATAGTGGAGCCAATCTTGTACTTTGGGTTTTAGTTTTTCATGGCTCTTTAATTTCAATTTCTCTCCATCCTGTTCTAAAATCTCACAATACTTTGGCCATCCGACCTCCATATTGACTTTCTTGTGGGCCTTAGCCTCTAAGGGTGACAACCATCTAGGGGTTTTGTTTTCCAACAGATCTTTATATCTCATCCAAACATTAAACAACGCTTTCCTTACAATATGATTTTTAAAGGCACTATGCACTTTGATTTTGTCATACCATAGATATGCATGCCAACCAAATGCATTATTGAAACCTTCTAAATCCAAGATATCTGTATTCTCGAGGAGCATCCACTCTTTCAGCCAGCAGAATGCTGCTGCTTCATAGTACAATTTTAAGTCCGGCAGGGCAAATCCCCCTCTTTCTTTTGCATCTGTTAATATTTTATATTTTATTCTGGGCTTTTTGCCCTGCCAGACAAATTTCGCAATGTCTTTCTGCCACCTCTTGAAACAGTCCATCTTGTCAATAATCTGCAAAGTTTGAAATAAAAATAACATTCTAGGCAATACATTCATCTTAATCACTGCAATTCGGCCTAACATTGACAATCTCAAATTTGACCATATTTCTAGATCCTTTTTAATTTCTGACCAACATTTTTCATAGTTGTCCTTATACAAATTCAAGTTTTTAGATGTTAAATTAACCCCTAGATATTTCACCTTCTTAACCACCATCAAACCTGTCTCTTCTTGAAACTTATTCTTCTCCATGTCTGTTAGGTTTTTCCCTAAGACTTTAGTTTTTTGTTTATTCAATTTAAATCCAGCTACCTGTCCAAATTGTTGAATTATTTCCAACACTCTTTTTGTACTAGTGTTTGGCTCTTGCAAGGTCAATACAAGGTCATCTGCAAACGCTCTCAACTTATAATGTTTGACTCCGACCTTTACACCTTTAACTTGCTGGTCCTCTCTAATCATGTTCAGCAACACCTCCAGGACCGAAATAAAAAGCAATGGGGAAATTGGGCACCCCTGTCGTGTTCCTTTTTCTATCTTAAGTTCCTCAGTTATTACATTGTTTACAATCAACTTAGCTTTTTGTTCGGAGTATATTGCACCTATACCATTCTCAAATCCTTGTCCTACCCCCATCCCATGAAGATTCTTTTTCATAAAACTCCACGAAATGTTGTCAAAGGCTTTCTCCGCATCCAC
>NW_028118604.1:0-15675 GCF_965113315.1 Podarcis vaucheri | reverse complement strand
GCTCAGTGCAATGAATAGACTGCCCCTTTTTTCCACTAGTACAGTCCCACACATCAACATCCTGTTTTGCATTCCAGACACCTGCAGCTGGCTTTCGCATTGCTGCTTTTTCCTGACACCTCCTGGCCTGGGTGTTGTCACCTGCTCGGCCTCTAAGTCTGATCTAGGGGAAAAGATTGCTGCAGGGAGGCATTGCTCTTTATCAAGGGCAAGACAACCAGAGCCATGTCTGAGGAGTTGCTCTTCTGCTAGACAGGCAGAATCTGCAAAGACAAAACTATCTGACAGTGTGTTAGCTTCAGGCTTGTAACTTGAAATTAGCTTCTCCCTCCCTTCTCCCTCCCAATTCTTTTTCCCTTGTATGTAATTAGGCTATCTCTGTCCAGATAGGGGTGTAGCTGGGCCATCTGGAGATGACAGGAGCTGTAATTCAAAATATCTGAAGGGCACCAGGACGGGAAAATCTGGTCTGGATTGTGCCTAAGGTTAAGCATACTCAGAATAGACACAGTGATGTTAACAAGGGTGATTAACTTACTTCTATAAATTTCATTGGGCACAGTCGGCTGCAACCCATTTAATTGACCAAACTGGCATTTCTGATCTTCCCAGAGAGTACATCCTTACATTTCTGAATAACCTCCAAGGAAAACAAGATCAGCAGCAATTTCATCATGATATTGAAGAGATGGCCCAGATAGAAAGGGAATACCAGGAAGCTCATAGGTGTACTGTGTCCAGTTCTGGGCACCACAATTCAAGAAGGACACTGACAAACTGGAACGTGTCCAGAGGAGGGCAACCAAAATGGTCAAAGGCCTGGAAACGATGCCTTATGAGGAACGGCTAAGGGAGCTGGGCATGTTTAGCCTGGAGAAGAGGAGGTTAAGGGGTGATATGATAGCCATGTTCAAATATATAAAAGGATGTCACATAGAGGAGGGAGAAAGGTTGTTTTCTGCTGCTCCAGAGAAGCGGACATGGAGCAATGGATCCAAACTACAAGAAAGAAGATTCCACCTAAACATTAGAAAGAACTTCCTGACAGTAAGAGCTGTTCGACAGTGGAATTTGCTGCCAAGGAGTGTGGTGGAGTCTCCTTCTTTGGAGGTCTTTAAGCAGAGGCTTGACAACCATGTCAGGAGTGCTCTGATGGTGTTTCCTGCTTGGCAGGGGGTTGGACTTGATGGCCCTTGTGGTCTCTTCCAACTCTATGATTCTATGATTCTATGATTCTATGATTCTATGATTCTATGGTTTCTGCGACGTGAGCAGAAACCACCTATCAACTTCCTGATTGCTGCCAGCGGCCGCCAATCATACTCCCGCTTGTTGCGACAAGGGCAGCTGTATATTGGCTGCCACAGCGGCAAACAGGAGGGCTAATGGCGGCGATCAGGCAGCTGCGACGTGTGTGGTTGTTTGCTGCGTTCCAGTGGGTGAGCGATTTTCGGGATTCCCCGCCCCCAACAATCAAGCGGCCAATGCTGAAAACTGCTCACCCGCCGGAATGAAGCGCAAGCCTGAGATTCTAAGCAGCAATTGTAAGCAACACAAGCGGTTGTGTGCTGCATTCTGGTGAGAGAGCAATTTCCGGCATTCCCCTCCACAACAATCAAGCGGCCAATCGCCACTTACAATCTCAGGCTCGTGGCAAAAAAACCATTCCAGCGTCCCCCCTCAGCACTACCAGTGTATAAGATGAACTCATGAAAGTTCACCAGAACTTTAGTGCAAAATTCTCCTAATAAATTTTTCTGCTAATAAATTTGTGTGCACACATTTTGGTAAGTAATTTTGTGTGCATTATCTTCAGTGGTCTTTCCATTTTTATACACATTTCTGCAAACCTATGCGTTTTTTCTGGACATTCGTTGGAGAACTGCATCAAAAGTAGGATAAATTTCTGAATTTTAGGGGATGTCTGTGTTTTAGTTCTCACATTGCTTTGGAAAGTGTGGATTTGCAATCTTTGCATTTAAATGGGAACTGAGTCAAATTTCTTAAACATCCCAAAACAGGATGAATTCTCATGATTTTATAACTTCCGCACCAACTAATCAGAACGAATGCTCAGTGAAGACCAGATACAATCTAACCTCCATGGAAGCTTGGTTTGGGGCAAGTGAATCAGGAACAAAACTCAATAAGAATAAAATCTAGAGGGGCCTTTCAAACCTCCAGAGTCCTCCTCACCAGTGTCTTGTTGCAACTTGCACTGGCAATTCCAAACTACACAGCAAACCTTGTATCTAGTGTGTGTCATAATACTGGAACCGGGCAGTGCTGATAATCTTCTCATAATTTCCATAATTATGGAAATGTGTTTCAATAAATGATCGAACATAGCACTTCATCCTGTCCCCCTGTCAAGCCAATGGCTTCACTTTAGGGTATTATTTTCCTGTTGGCGTTTGCTCGCCTTGGAAATCTGGGACCTGTCACCTACTTGTAGTATCTTTGAGGAGCATGACAATCTTGTGGCCAGATTCAAGTAGAGACAAACATGTTTTCTATCTAAAAGGATTCTGGCACAGTGACTTTGCTAAGTTATCTCCCCCTGCAGCTATCCAAATTACTGTCATTTGTTCACCTGCCCAAAACCCTAGTGGTGTTTCAGAAAATGACAACATTTAGTAAAAGCACTAGCTTTATAAGTAGATATAGAAAACAAGCAAGCCTCCTGTCACTGATGAGTGACAAGATGCAGGTAAGGTTCTGCCAGTTTGAGCTGCGATGTGTGTTGCCATTTTGTAGAGCAAACTTCAGAGTCTGTATTGGTTGTCTCTACTAGCCTGCTGAGGCAGGCACTCGAATTCTGCTGACGCTAAAGATAAGTGTGTTGTTTTCCTTTACTGGCAAAGTCAGGCACCACCCACAGTAAGGCGTTAATGTAAGGCTGGATGCTGGAGCAAGAGAATGCTAGAGAGGATGTTTGCTGTAAAGATGGTGGGTCTATATGGGTTGTTGCTGCTGCTTCAGCCTCTCAAACAATGTAAAGCAGATACCAGAAAGTGCCACATGAATGATCCCCTGCCTGTTCCACAAGAGTGGTACCAGCCTGGGAGCCTCATCATTGGCGGGATAACTTCTCACATCTCTTACCATTTCCATGAACTACACTTCAATATATTTCCTTCTTATGAATTGTTCGAGGTTCCAAAGTAAGCATTCACCTCCCCCCTTAATCTGCTTCATCTGAGCTTGTTGCTCATACAAGTGATAGGATTTGATTTGATTTTGCTTTTACTTTTATATACCATCTTCCTATGGTACAAGCTGGAAAAACACAAAATATAGAAGGAAGATCACACACCTCATAACAATCTGATCCAAAACAAATTAGTAATAATAGAAAAGATCATTTTAAAGTAAAGTTATATCAAATAAAGTAATATTCAACGATCCATACAGAATATGATAGTACATAATAAAACAAACTTTCCAAATATCAGTAAATAATAGTTTTATAGAAATCCACTCTCAATAAATACAATATTTAGGTACATGGTCATGTATGTATGTATTTCTTCTTTTTAGGCTCCTTAGAGAGAGAGGAAAGCAATGTATTACAATGATGTGTGCTTCAAACAATGGCTTCTTCAGAACTATATCCAGTGCTATTTTTCCTAGTAAAAGAGGTGCCAGAACTCACATTGAACACCTACCTGAAAGGTGCTGGAACTGAGTTCTGGTTGAAAAAATGTCCCCAGGATTAAATTTCTGAAGGAAACTCCTGGACTGGAAAGCTTAGGACTCACTGTTGGTTCAAGGCAGGAAAACCTTTGTCAGTGTTATGATGCTTTACACATGTTATTTTGTCTGTAAAGGAAGAGTTTTACTATCTCAGGAACAGCAGTAACAGGGTACCTTCAGTAGCTATGCGGTATCATCACAATCACCATGACTGATGTCCCAGTGGCAAGCAATTTGGCTATAGACAGGATGGAGCAGAATTGTTCTAAAGAGTTTGGCTGCCTTAAGTGCTTCTTGGCTGAAAGAGCACTCAATCTCTCTCTGCAGTGTGGTGCTAAAATTCTACCAGCACATCCTGGCCTTGGTGTTTGCGGTAAATGAGATCAACGAGAATCCCAGCATCTTGCCCAATGTCACCCTTGGGTTCCACATCTATGACAGCTACTACGACACAAGGATGACTTATCGGACCACTATGGATCTGCTCTTCAAATTCAGAAGATTTGTCCCCAGTTACAAATGCAACACCCAGAAAAACCTCGTAGCTGTCATTGGGGGACTTGGTTCTGATGTCTCCTTCCATATGGCAGAACTCTTAAGCCTATACAAGTACCCACAGGTAGGATTTATCCATGGATGAAGGGGGGATAGTCACTAAGTTCATTCTTCTCCTGGAATGCTGAGAGTAATTTTGAGGGTCAGAATAAGCAAAGGAATGGATGAGAGAAAATCAAAATCTTCCCTAATGCTTAAGTTCCCCTGAAGCTTAGTGGTGCCATTTCCCAAGTGTGCAGCAGCTGCAATATCCTTAAAAAAAAGAAAGAAAAAGAAAGAAATGGAAATGAACTGTGACTTCATTTTAAAATGAACTATGACTTCATTTTAAAATGAACTATGACTTCATTTTAAATGAGAGGTGCTAGTCATCAGAACACCTCCTTTACCAGTTACTAAATGTCACATTTCCCAAGTCTACATTTCAGAGACCTTTAATACAATTTTGGCCTGCTCCCAAAATTGTGAAGGAGTTTTTCCACAGCTCTGATAAATATTCCTGTTTTGCACAGGGTGACAGGCTCAGATGCTCCTCTTAAAATATTTCTGTTTTTCCCTTCAGCTCACATACGGTTCATTCACCTCAGAGCAGAGTCATACAACACAGTTGCCTTCCTTTTACCATATGGTCCCAAGTGAAGCAAACCAGTACATTGGGATCATTAGCTTGCTGAAGCATTTTGGTTGGACCTGGATTGGGCTCTTTGCTGTGGATAATGACAGTGGAGAACATTTCACACAGGTCCTGGAGCCATTGCTTTTTCAGAATGGAATCTGTTCAGCCTTCACACAAATGATTCCAAAACAAAACAATGCACTGAATCTCAATGCAGTTAACATATTAGCCTCTCTTATTTATCTAGCTTTCTCAGAGAGCAAAGCCACTACCTTTGTCATCTATGGAGATTCTACGACCATTCTATGGGTGAATACATATGTGCTCATAGGAGTTCCTAGCTACAATGAAAGAACATCACTTGGAAAGGTGTGGGTTATGACAGCCCAGCTGGATTTTACATTAACAGGCCTTCAGAATGGATGGGATTTTCAATTGTTTGAAGGCGCCCTGTCCTTCACAATTCACTCTGATGAGATTCAAGGATTCAAGGAATTTCTTCAGATCGCAAAACCTGGCTGGAATCAAGAAGATGGCTTTCTCAAGGACTTCTGGGAGCAAGCATTTGACTGTTCATTTCCAGACCCCCAGGAGCTGATAGAGGTTGATGGAACTTGTACTGGAGAGGAGAGGTTGGAGAATCTTCCTGCATCTATATTTGAAATGTATATGACTGGCCACAGCTACAGTATCTATAATGCCGTCTATGCTGTGGCACATGCTTTGCATGCCATAGAGTCATCTAGATACAAACACAGTCCAATAATGAGTGGCAAAAGTCTTCAAGATCTCCAGCCCTGGAAGGTAGTGTATTCATAATGAAATAATCTCATTTACATAAAGAGAATATAAAAAATAATGCATCTTCCAACTTTATTCAACAACAACAACAACAACAACAACAACAACAACTATTATTCAAATTAAACTATAACAGCCATGGCATACTGGTTCTCTTGCCTTAAATATAAACTATATTTTTAGGCAGATCTTTTGTAGGATGAAACTACATAAGCAATGTTGTCAACAAATTTTTAAAGTATATTTACTCCAATACGTTTTGACCCCATTCCTAACCACCCTTGCTCTTTTTCCACTAGCTGCACCCATTTCTTGAAGGCATTTTGTTTAATAACTCAGTTGGAGAAGCAATCTTTTTTCAAGATAACAGGGAGAGGAGAGGTGGATTTGACATAATGAACATGGTCACTTTCCCAAACAAATCCTTCCAGAGAGTCAAAGTTGGAAGGGTGGATGCCAAGTTTCAGGAAGAAAAAGAGTTCATCATTGATACAGACATAATTGTGTGGCACAGGAGTTTTAAACAGGTTTGGATTCTTGATAAGCTTCCCGTTTATGCCTTCTGCCATGTTGGTTGGAGATACAAAATGATTCTTGTCTCCCAAAGGATTGGAGTTCGTAACATAGATCAGATGGATAATGAATGTCAATATGTACTGGAACGTCCCTTAGGAAAATGTTGTCTAAATTTACAGCTTCTTCTGAGAAAGAATTCATCTTTGCTGTTGTTGTAGTTGGGAGGTTATCAATCTTTGGTAACCAAGCCACAGTTATACATTATGACCACAATTAGACCACTTTAATCAAAATGCCCCCCCCTCAAATTCCTAAGAACTGAAGTTTGTTAAGGGTGCTGAGAGTTGTTAGGAGAACCTTATTACACTATTCTCAGAAGTGTGGTTCTAAACAATAGACTGCAAAAATAATGCATTATAGTGGTACCTCAGGTTAAAAACCTAATTCATTCCGGAAGTCCGTTCTTAACCTGAAACTGTTCTTAACCTGAGGTACCACTTTAGCTAATGGGACCTCCCACTGCTACTGCACCGCCGGAGCACAATTTCTGTTCCCATCCTGAAGCAAAGTTCTTAACCCAAGGTACTATTTCTGGGTTAGTGGAGTCTGTAACCTGAAGTGTCTGTAACCTGAAGTGTCTGTAACCCAAGGGACCACTGTATATGCTCAGGACTGTTTGGCACATTGTGGCATGCTTATATTGCATGTACCCTGTTCTGAATTCTTCCATGTTTATCATGTGCTTACGGAGTAAACAGAGAGATTGTCAATTTCTCCCATTCTACTAATCATTTATTCCCCTTTATGGGCAGGTGATGCCTGTCTCTGTGTGCAGTGACTCCTGCTGTCCTGGTTATCAGAAGAAAAAGAAGGAAGGAGTGAAGTTTTGCTGCTACAGTTGCGCCCTGTGTCCAGAAGGAAAGATTTCCACCCAGAAGGGTAGGTCTCAATGTCTTTGTCTTCTGGATGCTTTCAGTTAATATGTTTGGTTATGAGAGGGAATTAATCAAGTTATGGTGGCACCATAGGTTCAGTTTCTACACAGAGAGTAAGGGCAGCTTAGTCCATTTTGAGTAGGCCACAAACCTCAGTACTGTCCAAGTTACTCCCTCTTGTTAACCTATTTTACCCAATGAGGATTTGTTTATTTATTAATTTCACTTTCTTTCATTCTTCTTTTCATTTATTTTATGTTCTCAAAGAGGTTTCCATAAAAAACCTATGAACAGAAACTCACAAAGACCAGATGAAAAGGCAGCTGCAATCAAATAAAACAAATGATAGCCTTCAACAGTGTGATGATGTACCTATCTGTGCCTCCAAGGGGAGAGAGCACCAAAACTGGGGTACCACCACTAACAAAGCCCTGTGCAAGGACCTCACACATACTACTCAGTTTGACCTCACACAGCCCTCCCCACTGATCTCAGGGCTCAGGCTGGTTGATACGGGGAAAATTGTTCCGAAAAGAAATTGCTTACTGTAGGGACAAGGCAGAAATGGTTACAAGCACAGTGTTTGCATGCTGAAAAATGTCCCCCGCCCCCAGTTGCACAGGAGATATCTCTGCATATACCTGCCACTGTCTCTTATGTCACCTGAAAATTGGAATTTCCATAGTAGTAACATACACAGTAACTGATTAGGTGTTATGCCAATATCACACACTGTACAAAATCATAAAATAATACGACAAATAGTAGTGAAATTTTTGTATTATTTTATTTTGTTGACTAGTTCTTTATTTTAAAAATAAATACTCTGTTATAGTACAGGCGGAAAGGGCAGAACGTGAGCAGACTGTGGGGTGGAAGGGGGCAGGGCATGCTTATGTACACTCTGCCAACGTGTGCAGGGGTGGTGAATGGAAATGGTGCGAAATGGTTGCTGCATGTATTTAATGTAAACCATTTGGAATTATTTTTAAAAAATTAAGTGGACTACACATTTCATGTGCAAAATTAGCATTGTGATGATTGCTCTTTATTGCTTCAGACATGGATGACTGTTCCAAATGCCCAGAAGATCAGTATGCAAGCAAGGACAGAGATCGGTGCATCCCGAAACTGACAGTCTTTATGTCTTATGAAGAACCCCTAGGGATCAGTTTAGCCTTGGTTGCTATTTCTTTTTCCTTCATCACAGCCATGGTGTTAGGAACTTTTATTAAGCACAAAGACACTCCCATAGTCAAAGCCAACAACCGGGACATCACCTACACTCTCCTGGTCTCCCTCCTGCTCTGCTTCCTCTCATCTTTACTTTTTATAGGAAGACCTCAGAAGTTGACTTGTTACCTCCGACAAACTTCCTTTGGAATCATATTCTCTGTAGCAGTTTCATGTGTATTGGCAAAAACAATCACTGTGGTTGTAGCTTTCATGGCCACCAAACCAGGGTCCAACATGAGAAAGTGGGTGGGGAAAACATTGGCCAACTCCATTGTCCTTTTCTGCTCTTGGATTCAAGCAGGCATCTGTGTAGTGTGGCTAGCCACTTCTCCCCCATTCCCCAATTTGGACATGCAGTCAGTACCTGCACAGATCATATCGGAATGTAATGAAGGGTCTGTCACCATGTTTTATCTTGTTTTGGGCTACATGGGCCTTCTGGCCATCATCAGCTTCACTGTGGCTTTCCTGGCAAGGAAGTTGCCAGACAGTTTCAATGAAACCAAGTTTATCACCTTCAGCATGTTGATGTTTTGCAGTGTTTGGTTGTCATTTGTTCCAACCTACCTGAGCACCAAGGGGAAATATATGGTGGCTGTGGAAATCTTCTCCATCTTGGCCTCCACTGCTGGGTTATTGGGCTGCATCTTTGCCCCTAAATGCTTCATCATGGTCCTGAGACCTGACTTGAACAACAGAAAGCAACTAATAAGGAAAAAGCTCAGCTTTTAATCAACTCCATCTGATATAATAGAATTAAAGAATATTACATTCCTGTTTTGTGTATATGTTATGTGAGCAGAGTTCATGGCCTACTCAGGCTGGGACTCAGCTTTCAATATATGTCTATTAAATTATTTGTATTTATGTGTTGCATTAACAAATAGAACCAGAATATGATATATTCACATGAATAAAAATGAAGAAATAAACTTTTAAAACTTTCATGGGATGTTATTTCATACAGTATAATTATTTACTCAAATAGGGAAGAAAGTACATTAAACTGAGATTTGACAAAAGAAGAAAGAATTGGAACAATCTGCAGCTAAGAAATATTAGAAATATGAGAAAGCCAGGGCTGAACTGATACTACCCTTGCTGGTACCTTTCCAGGGAAAATCAGAGGCTCACTATGTGAGGTTCCTATTGGAAGACAGGACAAATGCTAGAACATTAGCAGTGGCAAAGTTTTTATCGGTGGTTGCAAGAACAAATTATCCCTATATTCTGAACAAAATGCTTGTTTAACCTGGAGGTAGGCTGTATGAATTGTGTATTGTGTACTGCTTTGTAATGATTTGCTGGGTCTCTGAACCGTAATAAAGATTGATGATGAATATTACTTGGCAAATTAAGATCCTTCAGATCTATGTTAACAATGCAACTGATAGAAATGAAATTGAATTATGGTAAAGAAACAACTTTTGAATTTGCCAGGTATATTCAATGACTGGGGAAATGATTAGCATATAAGCTGCGGAAGGAGAAAGAGATATTTTAGTTGCAAGAAGAAATGCTGTAATAAGAGATAAGTGTGCATAGTATGTTTATATTAGTAAAAACAATATGCAAAAATGCATTATCTTACTGAAATATGCTTGCAAAAAAGTCAAAACAGCACATCAAAATTTATGTATTAGGAGAAATTTGCACTAAAATGCTGATGAATATTCATGAGGATTTTTCCTTATATAAAAAATCTGCATATTGCTGGGGAATTGTGATGAACTGATTTTAAGATTGTGAAAATGAGAAACAGAGACCAGCAAAATTTAAAGCTCCATCCATTCCTAATATAGGCCTTAATTTTAAGTATTTTAGGGACAGGAGGAGCTATGGAAGAGAATAATGGATTGAGGTTGAATCCTGACAAGACAAAAGTACTGTTCTTGGGGGACAGGGGGCGGGCTGGTGTGGGGGACTCCCTGGTTCTAAATGGGGCAACTGTGCCCCTGAAGGACCAGGCGCACAGCCTGGGAGTCATTTTGGACTCACAGCTGTCCATGGAGGCGCAGGTTAATTCTGTGTCCAGGGCAGCTATCTATCAGCTCCATCTGGTACACAGACTCTACCTGCCCACAGACTGTCTCACCAGAGTGCACGCTCTAGTTATCTCCCACTTGGACTACTGCAACGCACTCTACATGGTGCTACATTTGAAGGTGACCCGGAAACTACAACTAATCCAGAATGTTGCAGCCAGACTGGTAGCGGACGCCAAGACCATATAATACCAGTCTTGAAAGATCTACAAAGGCTTCCAGTATGTTTCCAAGCACCATTTAAAGTGTTGGCGGTGACCTTTAAAGCCGTAAATGGCCTCGGCCCAGTGTACCTGAAGGAGCGTCTCCACCCCTGTCGCTCTGCCCAGACAGTGAGATCCAGCGCCAGGGGCCTTCTGGCGGTTCCCTCGCTGCGAGAAGCCAAGTTACAGGGAACCAGGCAGAGGGCCGTTTCGATACTGGTGCCCGCCCTGTGGAATGCCCTCCCACCAGATGTCAAAGAGATAAACAACTATCTGACGTTTAGAAGATGTCTGAAGGCAGCCCTGTTTAGGGAAGTTTTTAATGACTGATGTTTTATTGTATTTTTAATCTTTCTTGGAAGCCACTCAGAGTGGCTGGGGAAACCCAGCCAGCTGGGCAGGGTATAAATTATTATTATTATTATTATTATTATTATTATTATTATTATTATTATTAGCAAAAACTACTAAGGACTCATGCAAATGAGCCAGATCTGTCACCACTGAAACAGAGCCAATTTTTCTTTTTTAAAGTTTATCATTTTCTTAATAAACATAGTAATAAAAAGGAAACTCCTTCTCACCCCCAACCCAAGCACAGTTGCAATCCCATTCAAATACAAATATATCTCCTTCAGATGATTTGTTTTATTTATTAAATTTGCACACCACTCTTCATCTGTAGATCTCAACATAAAATACAAAATAAAACACAAAATACATGACAAAAGTAAGAACAAAAACAGAAAAACAATAAACCCTTTACTCATCCCTTCCCATTTCCATCTGTTACTGAAAATTACTGGTGGTCTATAGCCATGTTCAGTGTAGTTGCATAGGACATGAACTAAGCAATGTTGTGTAAAACTTGTCTGGTTTTTTTGTCTGTTGTTTCTTCAGTCTCAAACTTAATCAGTTTCCCCCCATTAACATCAAGTCCCACACCTTCATAAGTCATGTTTCAACCAAACTTCCTTGTTGACATTTGTTCCCTACAGGGACAGCTGTTAACCATCTGCTACTTATTTCACCACAAGCAGCAGAGAAGAGTGGGAGCTGGGAGCAAAACACCCTAAACAGGGTGGTTGTGTTGGGGAAAAACCTGATGAACTAATTATTCCCCACTGGAATTGACAAAATCACTATAATTTGTTCACATAACCCAAACTCCAAAGGCTTTCTAGAAAGCAATAGAAAACTAATACAGAAGTCCGAAAGTGAACATAAATAAACCCATTTGCCATGGACAGCTGGGACTATGGGCGAGAAGCTGACAGGGCCCTGTCAATTCCATTTCGGTCCTCATTTTCTATGTTATCTGCCAAACTTAAAATTGAGAGCACTGGCAACTTCCATTAATACTCATAGCACTTCCGGTAGAGAGTGGGTCTAGAGATGAGCTTTGCTGCTAGGATGCTGCTGCTGATGTTCTTCTTTCTGCTATCTGTCAAGGTGTGCAAAGTCAATACTATGAAGTGCCCCGTTAGTAATCCCCTCCCTGTTCCTCATGAGTGGCACCAGCCAGGGGACTTTCTCATTGGTGGGATGGCTTCTCAGATCACTTACCCTGCCAGTGAAGCTTCCTTCACAGAACATCCTTATGGGAGGCTATTTGATGTTCCAGAGTAAGAAACCATTCCCTCTCCCCATGCATATTCTGAACTTTGCAAGTAGAAAGACAAATATTTTTTTGTATGAGTGATGGCATGCTCAAAGAAAGTTCATGTAGGCTTATCCTACCCTATCACTTTCTGAGAATTGTGCGTATTATTAACCCCACAGTAAATATGGGGTTTGTTCTCACATAATAAGAACTCCTTTTGTTTTCGAGTATAACAGCAGGTTGGGGAGAAAGACGACATTTTCTTTAATTGGATCAAATGTATCTGGAGGTACACATGTGCAAATTCATTGTAGTGCATTCACAGGGATTTTTTTAATTAAAAAAAATATGTTAGCACTAATTGAATTAATATAAGTCCCAATTTTTGTGGGCTAGCTGGAAAGCAAGTTGAAAATGGATGTACACTTAATTTGGCCGGATTCAGAATAGAGCTCCAACTATTTAAGGAGCATTCCTATGCACAAGAGGCTGGTGTAAAGCAAAATGATGTAAATTAAGCCGGCATAAAGTTATGTTATATCCAAACCCCATTCAGTGGCTGGGCTGCTGCTCTGTCTAAGCCTGACAGAAGGAAAACAAGACTTAAAAATAGTATTCTGTGCCAGAAATGATATTAGAATCCAGCATAAGCCTCTCATTTTTCATCCAGCCTCTGGAATGCCCCCTTTTGGAGATTTATACTGGCTTCTACTCAGCTGGCTGAGCCAGAACCAGAGAGTTATTCAAATGTGTATTCAGCTGAGCTGGGACTAAGCTGGGAATCAGTTGGCTGAGACTAATACCTACTGCATCCTAAATCGCTCATGCCTGTGGATCTTGCCATAGGATTGCTGGCTTAAGTTTCATGGGGCAGAATGCACCTAGTTTTATACATGGAGTGGTGGCAAGAAATGACTGTGGGTATGTGGGTATATCTCATTTTACATGCTGCTATTCCAGTGCTTCATTAATTATATTTGGGCTGAAGAGGAAGTATTTATTAGCACAGATTTATTAGCACCGGTTAGAAATAAAAGGATTTCCAGAAGGAAGCCAAATGAGTCCGTTGCAGCAAAAGCAATAAAGGAGTTTAACCCTACGCAGAGTTGGCCCATTGAAAATAATGGGCATCACTTAGATAAATTTATTCAGTGGGTCTATTATGCATTGAACTTAACACAATGAGTTTTGTAGCACTCTTGAAGACTAACATGTTTATTATGACATAATAAACTTCATCAGATGTATGAAGTGTTATTTTGGTTGCAGGTACTGTGTATGTACACATGATGAGGGTAACATGAGGGCAGAAGGATATGAGAAACAGAAAAATACAGAGGCTGATGATAAGGTTACCAACAGTGAACTTGTTGATAAAACACAGGCTGGCATTAGAATATGTGTTTTCTATATTTTTCTCCAGTCCGCAAAATTCAGTCTGCAAGTGAAAGCATTCAGCTATGTAATGAAATGGAATTGCACAGTTTCTTGTTGCAGTTCACCTTTGATATTCCAGAACAACCGCATGAATGTCAGTTACAGAACAACATTGGGGGCTAATGTCCTGTCCCTCAGTTTTGGAGGTTGTCATTTGTGATGTCAGAATGGTGTACGTTAATTCTTTTGTGCAGAGAAATAGAAGGACCGGTTAGAGACAGAAGTTACCGCTTCAACAATTTAATGCATTGTAGAACTCTTTCCTGAAATAATAATAAATTGTTTCTATTTATAGAATGGTAACAAAATTTTACCAGCACATTCTTGCCTTGGCATTTGCTGTGAATGAGGTCAACAAAAACCCCAAGATCTTGCCCAATGTCACTTTCGGGTTCCACATCTATGACAGCTACTATGATGCGAGGATGACCTATCATACTACTCTGGAACTTCTCTTCAAATCACATAGATTTGTCCCCAATTACAAATGTGGTTCCCAGAAAAACCTCATAGCCATCATTGGTGGACTTGGCTCTGATACCTCCTTCCATATAGCAGACATTATAGGATTATACAAGATTCCACAGGTAGGACTATTGCACTGGGAAGCAGACATGTTTCATTTCATCATTCTGTGAGTAATTTATTTCAAAATGAGAGAGAGGGAGAGAGAGAACTAATAGAAACCCTCCCATAAATTTCATAACACCTTGCCCAAATATCCCCCCAAATCCTACAAATTCCTTCATGTAGTTGTTTCTTTGTAAGAGTCTGCCGAATTGTTCCGTCCAATATCTGTCCTTTTTTTTCTTTTTCTTTTTAGCTCACATATGGCTCATTTCCCCCTCAGGAGATTCATAGCACTCAGATCACTTCCTTCTACTGCATGGTCCCTAATGAAACCCAGCAATATGTGGGGATCATCCAGTTACTTAAGTATTTTGGTTGGATGTGGGTTGGTCTCTTTGCTTTTGATAACACCAGTGGAGAACATTTCTTGCAGACCCTGGAACTTATGCTTTCACAAAATGGAATCTGTTCAGCCTTCACGAAAAGAATCCCACAGCAACCCTATTTGGATGACTTGGATGAAATTAACGATATAGCCTCAAGTATATATTTACCTTTCACTGACAAAAAAGTCAGTGTGTTTATCATCTATGGAGAATCTTTGACAATTGCATGGCTGAGAACTGTAATCTTTTTAAGAGATCCTGGGAACAAAGAAAATAAATCTTTTAGAAAGGTGTGGATCATGACAACCCAATTGGATTTACTATCTCCAGGACATCAAAGGGGATGGGATTTTGAACTGTTCCAAGGTGCCATTTCCTTTTCAGTTCACTCAAATGATATTTTACAGTTCAGGGAATTTCTTGAGGTTGTAAAACCTTATTGGACTGAAGGAGATGGCTTTCTTAAAGAATTCTGGGAGCAAGCATTTGACTGTATATACCCAAATCTGAGAGGGTCAGTGCCATTTGATGGAATGTGTACTGGGGAGGAGAAGGTTGAATATCTTATTAGACCTATTTTTGAAACACATATGACAGGCCATAGCTACAGTATCTATAATGGTGTTTATGCAGTGGCTCATGCTTTGAATGCCATTTATTCATCTAGATCCAGCCAGAAAGCAATGTTGGGGAGTGCAGTTGTTCATCTTCATCATATACAGCCCTGGCAGGTAAATTTCCACTACAAATATTCTTACTTCAATAAAAAGTATAGGTGAGATTTTGTGCCTTGACAATTCCTCATCTAACTGGAGTCTGGAAACAATGTGTTTTCTACAAATTCTCACTTTCCGATAAGTTTCTGAGGCAAATGTGTACAGAGCAATGGATATGGTTCTTATTATTGTGCAGTAGACAATGTTTCGGCCATGCGACTGTCAAAGGTGTACTTGCATATGCAAACAATCTCTCTCCATTCTGACAAGCAAGAGGTATTATTCCACGTTCCAAGACATGTTCTGGCCAAGAAAAAGCACCTAAGGAAGGCTGATGATGGGATAAGGCAGAAGTTTTCA
>NW_028118605.1:0-16509 GCF_965113315.1 Podarcis vaucheri | reverse complement strand
TGCTTACTGCTCCAGCTTCCGCTGCATTTGAACTTGGCGCGCGCGCCCAACTCTCTACTTTCCTCTTAACCGTTGCCTCGCTCTCTGAGGAGGGCGTGACCACCCCTGACTCGTGCCCTCCCTCCTGCTGACAGCCTCCGGAACCCGATGCCTGGCTACCTTCCTCCCTGCTGCTCTCAGTCTTGAGCGTGGGTCCCGACTTCCAGCTGCTGCCGCCCTCAGTTATGAGCGTGGGTCCCGACTTCCAGCTGCTGCTCTCTGAATCTCCTCTGTTCCCTTCCTCCTGGGGTGTCCCCCCGGATCCCCCCCTTGCTCTGCTCACTGGGGCTCCCTTTTGGGAGTCCTCTGACTCACTGCTTAGGCTTGGAGATCTCGGGTCGTCATCATCACTCATTCTCCCTTCGGCTTCCTCCCCCTCGCTCTCTGTTTCCACCCTTCTCTGCGTCTCTGCTTCTGAACCCCTGACATCCATCCCCCCCTCGAAGCCCCCCCTTCCCCCCTCCCCGCTGTCAGGTGTGGGTGCTGGGCGCTCCATCATCATGGGAGGGAATGCTGGATACAGGTCGCTCCCCGTGGGTGGCCGCCAACTGAAGACCTCCGAGTCTTCCCCCTCGCGGTCGTCGACGTGGACTTGTTGCTCTTCCATCTCTGTACCGCCGTGCTCGAACCCGAGGTCCTCCCCGAACACGTCCATGTCAGTCTCTGCGTCGGTCGCTCGACCTGGCATCTCCAGCCACTTCCTGCGCCATCGCTCCTCTGGTCGATCGTCCCACCAATACGAGTTGCCTGATGCCGAACCTGCCGGTGAACCTTCTGGGGAACGGGTGCTCCGTGCGGGTTCCCCTTCTGAGTCGAATCCATGGAACGTGCTGGAAGAAAGTGTGGGTGTGAACAACCAGTCGTCGAAGAAGCTCGCTGGCATGGGTTTGTGTGGGAAGAGGGCATGAAACTCGTCCTTGAGCAGGGGTTCCTCCAAAGCGTAGTCTGGTACCCAGCTATTGGCGCTGGCCCGGGTGCCCTCTCTGGCTAAGAGGTATTCGACTCCCTCTTCCCCCCATCTGGAGTCCAAAATCTCCGTGACCTCGTTGATGTGGTCCTGGTGCTTCACCTCCCGCGTCTCCGTCCGTTCCCGGAGCGGACTTGGCGCCGTCCCTGGCTCCTGGAACCTGTGAGGTGCCTTGTAGGGAGTGAGCACCGACCTGTGGAACACCGGATGCATTCTGGAACCCTCCGGCAGCGCCAGTCGGAAGGCTACCGGGTTGATCTGCGCTTCGACTTGGTACGGACCGATCTGCTTGTGCCCCAACTTCTTCTTGGCAAGCGACCTGGTCGGCACTGCGTGGGCTGCCAACCAGACCCAGTCTCCCACTTGGATCACTTCGCCAACCCGCCTGTGCTTGTCAGCTTGCACCTTGTAGGCGTGCTTAGCTAGCTCCAGCTGCCGTCTGAGTTGATCGTGGACCGCCTGCAGCTCTGACGCGAACGCGTCCGCCGTCTGTGGTTCTCCTTCCCCCACTCTCTCCAGTCCCGGGAAGGTTCTGGGATTCCTCCCATTGTTGGCAAAGAACGGCGTCACTCCTGTGGACACGTGCTTCGTGTTGTTGTAAGCGAACTCGGCTAGCGGCAGGTAATCCACCCACGTCGCAGGCTGTTGATTGGCATAGCATCTCAGGTACTGCTGCATGATGGCATTGACCCTCTCTGCTTGCCCGTTGGTCTGCGGGTGTCTTGCTGATGCCAGATTGACCTTGACATTTAGAAAACCCATCAGCTTCTGCCAGAAAGACGAGATGAACTGGCGTCCGCGGTCGGACAGGATAGACCGTGGCAGGCCATGCACTTTGAACACGTGATCTATGAACAGTTTGGCGGTTTGTTCCGCCGTGGCCACCTTCGCACACGGAATGAAATGTGCCATCTTGGTGAACAAGTCCACCACCACTAGCACAGCTGTCTTGCCTCTCGAGCTGGGTAAATCCGTCACAAAGTCCAGGGCCACCCTCTCCCACGGTTCAAACGGTGTTTGCAGCGGTTCTAACAGTCCCGCCGGTGGTCTGTGTACCGGCTTGGCCCTCTGGCAGGTGTCGCACCTCGCGACGTAGTCCGCGACCTCTCCTCTCAGCCTGGGCCACCAGAAGTCTCTCGCGACTAATTCCATCGTTTTCTCTGTGCCAAAGTGACCGGCCGTGGGTGCGTCGTGCAACTGTTGCAGTACCTTGGCGCGAAGGTCGTCTCCTGGTACATAGACAGCCCCTTTGCGTAGGAGCAAGCCGTCCCGCACCTGGAACTCGTCCGTGGTAGCCGTGCCTCTGAGCAGTTCCGCCATCTTGTCTTGCGCGAATGAGTCGTCCCGCAATGCACGTCGCACCGCATCCAGGTCTACTGTAGCTGAGGCACACGCCCACGCCGTCGGTGCGAAGATGTGCATGGCCGCCGCTGGCGTCACCTCTTCTAGGTATTGCGGTTTTCGGGACAGTGCATCCGCCATGATGTTGGTGTCGCCTGGGACGTACTCTATTCGGAAATTGAAGTCAGCAAAGAACTCCGCCCAACGTATCTGCCTCTGGTTCAGGAACTGAGCCGTGCGCCAGTGCTCCAGATTCTTGTGGTCCGTGCAGACCTGCACCGTGTGCTTGGCGCCGATTAGGAAGTGCCTCCACGCCTTGAAAGCTGCATGAATGGCCAGCAACTCCCTGTCCCAGATGGTGTAGTTCTGCTCCGACTTGCTGAGCTTTCTGGAGTAGAACGCTCCCGGCCGCCACACCCCCTGCGGGTCTCGCTGCAGCAGGACAGCTCCCACGGCTCTGTCTGACGCGTCTGTCTCTACCCTCAACGGTTTACTGGGGTCGATATGCAGCAGTTGCTTCTCCGATGCGAAGAGATGCTTGAGCGCTTGAAAGGACTGTTCCGCCTGCTCCGTCCAGATGAATTTCTTTTTTTTGGAGCTGAGCGTGTCCGTAATTGCTGCCGTCTGCATCGCGAACCCCTTGATAAACTTGCGATAGAAGTTGGCGAAGCCGACAAACCGCTGGACCTCCTTCCGGTTGCGCGGGCTTTTCCAATCCAATACCGCACGAACCTTGGTGCTGTCCATGGCTATCCCCTTGTCCGACAACTTGTATCCCAGGAAATCCACCTCCGTCGTGTCGAACTGGCACTTCTCCAGCTTGGCGTACAGTCTATGTTGTTGCAACCTGCTGAGCACCTCCCTCACGTCTCGGTCGTGAGCTTGCTGCGAGTCAGAGAAAATCAGGATGTCATCCAGGAAGCAGACGCATGTCTTGTAGAGGAGTCCCTCCAACACGTGATGCATAAAAGCTTGAAAACAGTGAGAGCCATTTTGTAATCCAAAGGGCATAACTCTGTATTCGTAGGTGCCCAGCGGTGTGAACATGGCCGTCTTCCACTCATCGCCCTCCCGCATGCGGATGAGATTGTACGCCCCTCGCAGGTCCAACTTGGTGAACACGCGTCCCTTGCGCACCGTCGCGAGGAGGTCGTCAATCCTGGGCATGGGGTAATCAGACGGTTTGGTCATCTGGTTCAAAAGGCGGTAGTCCACAACTAGTCTTTTTTGGGGCGTGTCTTTCTTTTTCACGAAGAAAACGGGACTGCCCCCCACTGCCTTGGACTCTCTGATGAAGCCACGCTCCAGATTATGCTCGATGAACTGTTTGAGTTCCTGCATTTCATCTTCAGACATGGAGTATAGCCGCCCCTTCGGCAGCGTCGCCCCCGGTAGGAGGTCAATCTTGCAGTCATATGGCCGGTGAGGGGGTAGCTTGTCCGCCTCCTTCTCGCAGAAGACCTCCAAAAAGCTCGCGTATTTGTGGGGGACCGCTTGCAACGTTCCCAACTGCAGTTGTGATTCCTCCTCCTCTCCCTCCCGTCGGGGCAGGATGCAGTGTTCTGCGCAATAAGAGGAGCCGAAGATCAGTTGTCTCTGGTACCAAGCCAGTGTCGGACTGTGCCTGTCCAGCCAACTCATGCCCAACACAATGGGCGTGTCCGACAGTTGGGTGACATTAAAACTGATGACTTCCCTGTGGTTGCCAAGGCGCATCACCATCGGTGGCGTCTGCTTCACCACCTGCCCCCCTAGCAACTCTCTGCCATCCACTGTGACGACTTGCAGGGGCAGAGTGGCAGGCAATAGCTGTATAGCGTGCTGCTCCACAAAGCTCTGCGCTATAAAGTCTGCGTTGCTTCCAGAATCCACAGAAAGCGGCACTTCGATAGTGACGCCGTCGGGTAGCTGGAGAGATGCTGTGAGCTGCACTACTGGTTTGGGTGGGAGGGGATCCGTGGGTTGCAAGATTGCTGGGGACTGCTTCACAGATGCGTCTGGCTGGGCCCCAGTGCCTCCGTCTCCAGCCAGACATCGTCGTTTCCCTGCTGTGGTTCTCCTTGCTGCGTTGCTGCAGTCACCATTGCTGAGGCTGCAGTGTGCTTGTGGAGCCTCCGGGGACACTCCTTCGCCAAATGGCCTGGATCCTCGCAGATGTAACACTTCCTGTTCCCTCTAGGAGGCTTCGCTTTCCCTGCTGCCGGTGCTAGGGCTCTGGCTGCTGACTGAGCCCTTGCACCTCCAACCTCCATCGGTTCCCCTCCCCCTCCTGGCGGAGGTGTGGATTGCGCACGCGCTGCTTCCCTCGGAACGAAAGAGAAACTTCTCGCTGCTTCGCGCCCTCCACGTCCTTCATCTCTGCACCATGGACGTTCTTCCAGCCTCACCCCCACAGTCAGCGCCCTTTGGACCACCTCCTGCGTGCTTCGGGGCCTCTCCCCCCTTGCAATTTCATCCTTAACCGCTGAACTTAGACCCTCCCAGAAGAGGTCTCTGACAGGGGGCGAATCCCGATCCCATTCTAAAGCACTGACCAGCGCAAAAAATCGGGCGTGATACTGCCGGACGCTCGCCCTCCCTTGTTTTAGTCCATGAATCTCCCGTCTGGCAAGATCCACATCAATAGTAGACAAAAAACACGCATCCATCGCTTTGATAAAGGCATCTGCATTCTGAAGCGCCGGATCTTTATCCCTCCACAAATTGCGCAGCCAGGCTTTGGCATCCCCATGCAAATGGGACAATATGAACCCCACCTTCTCTTCCTCATCTCTAAAGTCTTTTGCCAGCAGTTGCAGTGCGCACATTACGTCTGCTCTAAAATTAGGGTACTGTTGCAAAGTCCCATCGAAGTGAGCCACAAGCCCTCCTGCTCTCCGTGCCAATCCCACGCCCTCCGGTCTGGGTCCCGGTTGCCCTTGCTTAACAAGCATTTCAAACCTGGCGTGTAGGTCTCTGTAGGCGGCTGTAGTCTCCTCCTCCCGTTTCTTGGAAGCCAATACCTCTGAGGACAACTGGGTCACTGCCTCTTGCAGCGCGGAGATCCTCTGTTCTTCCGTCATCTTGCTAACCTTTGTGAGCTCGCTTACAGACACCCCTCTTCCTCCCCTAGCGGCTTCTGCTCCCGCTGCGAGGTTTCAGGTTTCTGAAGCTTTGAGGAGACGGGTCTTACTGTCAGAGCTGCTACCAGGTCCCAGCTCACATAGGACCACGCCACACAGCGTCCACTTTAAAAGAGTCTTTATTGAGTTACAGGTTTCATTTCCGAACTGCAGCGTGCAGCTCTACACCTTCTGCTCTAGGTCGGCGAAGACCCGTCTGAGTCCCCGCCTCTTGCACACCAGCTTAATACCCTAGCCTTGCTCCACCTCCTTCGCCTCTCCCTACGTCTCTGGGTCCTTCTGCCCCCCTGGGCCTCCTCCCTTCTACTCTCCTCTGACGCTGACCCCCCTGATCCTTCTGCCTCCTTGCGGCGGGCTTTAGGACCTGGCTCACTCTCCGGGCTGCTTACTGCTCCAGCTTCCGCTGCATTTGAACTTGGCGCGCGCGCCCAACTCTCTACTTTCCTCTTAACCGTTGCCTCGCTCTCTGAGGAGGGCGTGACCACCCCTGACTCGTGCCCTCCCTCCTGCTGACAGCCTCCGGAACCCGATGCCTGGCTACCTTCCTCCCTGCTGCTCTCAGTCTTGAGCGTGGGTCCCGACTTCCAGCTGCTGCCGCCCTCAGTTATGAGCGTGGGTCCCGACTTCCAGCTGCTGCTCTCTGAATCTCCTCTGTTCCCTTCCTCCTGGGGTGTCCCCCCGGATCCCCCCCTTGCTCTGCTCACTGGGGCTCCCTTTTGGGAGTCCTCTGACTCACTGCTTAGGCTTGGAGATCTCGGGTCGTCATCATCACTCATTCTCCCTTCGGCTTCCTCCCCCTCGCTCTCTGTTTCCACCCTTCTCTGCGTCTCTGCTTCTGAACCCCTGACACCTATGGTTTATGAAGCTGGCTTGTTTCAATAAACTGTAGTTTAGAGTACCTACAGTTCAGGTTTGGATGCAATGCTAAATAGTGGATAATTTAAAAAGGAATGGAAAACGTACGATTGCCTTGTAGCAGTGGAAGAGAGGGGAGCCGCAGGCTCATTCATGTAATGGTAAGCCATATTTATTGTTGCTTCCAAAGCAGGCTTGTGGAGTGACAAGCCTAGTCTTGGTAGTAACTCTGTGCCTGCACTTGACCCTGTAGGAAGTTACTGAAATGGGTGAACAACCATGGAATGGATATATGTGCATTTGTCAAAGCAATCAGATGACTGCATTTGTTGCATGTGTAGCAGCATTCCTCATGTGTCAGTTTAGAAATTGCTTGGGTTGCTGATTCCCTGTGGCTTCCTTCCACAGGGAGGCCTTTAAATATTTGAATTTAATACACATGGAATGAGCAAATCCTGTGGGATGCAACAACACTCAACTTCAATGAATAGCAGTTGCATAAAACTTTTGATTTGATAAGCCTAAATTAATCAGCATAGTTTTGGGGTGGTTTACGTTTTATCCAATGCTTTTCCCCGCAACAAGAAAAAAGCACTATTTGTGTGTTGATAGCATTTGTGTGTTGATTCTTAAACACTTACATTTCAAAAATATATATGCATTTTAGTCTTTATGCTGCAGATCTAAAGGGAGCTTTCAAATAGATCTAAATCAGTGAGACAGTTTTCTTTATCAAAAAATTAAGAGTAAATAGATGTCGACCATAATTGTTCTATTTAGAATGCATTCTTAGCACTATTGTTAAAATCCTTGGCACTGGTGCAGACTAAAGCTTTGATTGTGCTTAACAAGTTTACATATGTCGTTCCCTTTCATGTGGCAAACACTTTGAATCAGTTGAGTAATCTTGTAGTTGTGTTTCAGAGCTGCAGGAATGTTTACCATTAGTGAAAATTTATTCCATCCTGCTGCATAAATGCTTGGAACTAAAACATTCGGTACGTTACGCTACTTCACCCAAGCGTTCTAATGCTATAAGTAACCTTTGGGATGCCTAAACAGAAATATTGTATTGTTCCCGTATCCCAGCCAAAATATTATTTGATCATTTGGGACAGTGGTAAAATCCTGTCTTATGAACGATACTCCCTTGAGCTATATGAGATGAGAGTGGGTGTAATGCCTTGCATTTGCTTGGAGGGGAGGGAAATAAGGCACAAGCTCATGTCAGCAATGGATTGTGCAATTTGTCTTCCAGGCACCAGTAGGCTAGCCTGGACCACCCCTGTGGGAGACCTGCATGGGGCTGGAAAATTTGGAGATGAAAGCAATACATACTTTAAAAGCATTAAATTCCTCCTTGATTCCACTGTTATCTGTAAAGTGAGCAAAGGAGATCAGTTACAAAAGAGAGAAACTTGATAATCAAACAAAGGTACTCCTTTTTCTCACTTGTTTGGGAAAAATGTTTACCTCGTAATGTTACCTTTCTTTATTAATTCCCTTTTCAAACATAATCTTTCTATGTTGGTGTCATTTTATTTGTTCTCGCTCTCTCTTTCCTGCATGTAATGTTCCTGTAGAACAACTGTTCCATTGCATATCTTCTGAGAACTTCACTTATCCTGAGTTGCACCTCATTGGTTTTCTGGAGCATCCAGTTACCTAAATGAGCATTATCAAGTACCAGTTAATTGTGTTGCTTGCAACTGAGGCTAATGGCTGCATTACCTAAATAGTAAACCAGAACAGAATTTCTATCTTGGTGAAAATAAGGTAGATAAGTAGTGGGGGAGCAAAGATGCTTAAAGATACATTCTTTATACACTAATTGACTTTTAAAAATCCTTTGAAATTTAGTGTACCTTGCTAAATATTTTTTCAGTTGTTCTGTATTCTTCAGCCAAGCCTTTAGTATGGGACAATTGCACCTTAGTTCATGGCTTTGTAATGTTTTTCTCTTTGCTCTTGAATAGCACAGAACAAGATAATTGGTTGATACTGGTAGCACTGATTTCCTCGTCCTGTGTGAAGAATTTCTCCCTCTTATTTTTATACCCAGTGTCAGCTCCTTCAAATTAATTCATTCTGTGTCTCCTGCGCTGGGTTGAGCTTAGCTTATATAGAGATGAACTTAAATTAAAACTATTGAGTTGAGGTGTAAGACATAACACCATGATCCTGAGCACAGTTGTTTGGAAGGGTCGTTAATTACAACAGAATTCAGTTCCAAAACCCTCCAGTCCAGATTGCAAATACCGTATTTTTCGCTCTATAACACGCACCTGACCATAACACGCACATCGTTTTTAGAGGAGGAAAACAAGGGAAAAAATATTCTGAACGAAACAGTGGATGTATCATTTTTGTGCTTCATGCTGTGGCCACAGACATGTGATCTGATGGTGAATTTGGGCTGACCCAATGCAAAGATCCT
This sequence comes from Podarcis vaucheri, assembly GCF_965113315.1. Classification (NCBI taxonomy): domain Eukaryota; kingdom Metazoa; phylum Chordata; class Lepidosauria; order Squamata; family Lacertidae; genus Podarcis; species Podarcis vaucheri. The sequence continues at coordinate 7,748 of NW_028118605.1, read as the reverse complement.
GAGGATCCATGTGGATCCATGCTTTGTAACCACGTTTTTGCACCATTGCAGCCCCAGACAACAGTGGGTGCGTGATTTGGGGGGGGGGGGCAGGCTGTAGCCATGGACATGCTATGTTCTCTGGTGGTGAATTTGGGGGTGACCCAATGCAAAGATCCTGAGGATCCATGCTTTTTAACCACATTTTTGCACCGTTGCAGCCCCAGGCAACAGTGGGTGCATGATTTGGGGGGGCAGGCTGCAGCCATGGACATGCTATGTTCTCTGGTGGTGAATTTGGGGGTGACCCAATGCAAAGATCCATGTGGATCCATGCTTTTTAACCACATTTTTGCACCATTGCAGCCCCAGGCAACAGTGGGTGCATGATTTTTGGGGGGCAGGCTGTAGCCATGGACATGCTATGTGCTCTGATGGTGAATTTGGGGTGACCCAGTGCAAAAATCCTTAGGATCCATGTGGATCCATGCTTTTTAACCACATTTTAAGTGGGGAGGGAAGGAAAAACACAGAAGGGCTAAGAATGCAGGAGTGGGGTATAACGGGAGGGAGGAAAGGAAGGCAAAAGTTTCCCCCACGCACCCACCCAAGCCAGCCAGCTCTCTCTCTCTCTCTCTCTCTCTCTCTCTCTCTCTCTCTCCCACCTGCATGTTTTCAGCAGCACCGGAGCACAGAGAGGAAGGAGCGGAGCACAGAGAGGAAGGAGCGACAGTCTGCTTTTCCCCTCTGCTTGCCTGGAGGGGAGGGGCTTTCCCTGCTCTTTGTTCCGTTTGAGCAAACACAGTAACGAAACAGAGGAGGGTGGGCAGTAAGACCCTGAGGGAGAATGCAGGAAAGCAGCAACTTCCTGTCTCACGGAGCTCCCTTCTCCCTGAAGCGCGGTTTGATTTTTGCCTTATTTTTCGGCTCCAGGGACCACACATTCGCTGCATAACACGCACAGACATTTCCCCTTCCTTTTTAGGAGAAAAAATCTGCGTGTTATAGAGCGAAAAATACGGTACTTTAGGCGCCATATTTATTACGGATCTGAGGTTAATTTGAATTTATCTGTACCTATCTATCTTTTTGGGGAAAACAATATGGTAGCTTGGGGACAGTATAATCCTTTGTCTCTGTTTCCAAGATAGTGAATCAGGATCTTGAAGGCTTTGAAAACCTATACAAGTCTTCAAGCAGTGGTTGCTGGAGCCATTAATGACATATGACTGAAAAGGGGTAGAGATTAAGAGAGTTTAGCAGCAAAATGTCAGTCCAGGCAATAAGATCATAGATGGAATTCTAAGGTTTGATAACCAGTGACATACATGCCGTCTCATGACTCAGAGGACAATATTTACATTCTCTATATTTGAACCACGCTTGTCTTCTAGTTATATGCAATGTTCTCCTGGGCATGTTTCCTTTAAGTCAGGGATGCAGAACTAGGGTTGTTGGACTACAACTTCCATCAGCCCCAGCCAGCATGTCCATGGTCAGGGATGATGGGAATTGTAGTCAAGCAACATCTGGAGGACCATGGGTTTCTGAGCTCTTATTTAAGTGAATTTTTTTTTAGGGGAAAATTTCAGTTGGAGGATTTGCGAGATCCCATTATCTTGTCACTAAATCTTTGCTTCAGGGCTGCATATTTGAGGCTAAAAATATTTTGGAGTAGAAATGATATGTAGTTGAAAAGAAAATTTAAGGAACCAGGGGTGGAGGGAAGTCACGGGATTCGGAGAATCCCATTTTATGGATTTGATATTGTTTTTGTGTATATTTACTACGTTTGTTGTTGTATTTGTTATTTTTTCCTGTTTTTGTTATTTTTGTTGAATTTTTAATAATATATTTTTTTTAAGGACTGCATATTGTTGCACTGCCATAAGAGTAATAAGATACAGAGGGTAGTGTTGAATACGTATGTCTTGCAGGTGTCTTTGGAAAGTTGATAATACAGCCACATTTGCTCATCCTAGATAATTTTGTCCTGGCATTGACATCAAGGGCAGCACTTGGAATGACAGGCTCCTCTTGGAGCAGGAAGCTCATTATGCTTTAGGCTTACACTCCTGAAACTGGCACAGAATTTATATGACATCACATAGCTGGCAAGATAGTAGCTCTGCTCCACAGGCTGTATGGAAACACAGCCTGTGTACAAATAATTCATGTAAGGGCTCCTTTTTTTTTCAGCCGAAGAGGGAATATTAACTTTTATCAACCGGTAGTAGGGTGTCATCTTGGAAAACAGAGTCATATGTTTTCCTGTAGCCCTTTTCCATTTGTGAGGAAAGTTTTTTCCCCCCTTCCTAGAGAATCAAATCTCTGTCTCTTTCATTTTTTTAAAAAAAATAGTGGAACTGCTCCAGAACTAAATGGAATGTGGTTTTGAAGAACTATACCATTGGTAGCCCTTTTTGGATGAAGAACATGAGCAGGTTGGAAAAGAGCTCAGTGTCCCAAGTGACCCTTTCCATAAATCAGCAGACGCTTTGTCATAGATATCAATTTGTGGTAAATCTCAATGGGCCATGTGAATTAGACCTCAGTATATGAGCCTGCAGTGATTTCCTTGCGGCCATAAAATTTGTCCTTTTTTTATCTGGAGGGCAAAAAGGGATAGACAGAAAATAAAGCTCTTCTCCTTTATTTTGGAGCTAAGACAAGCTAAAGACAACTTGGGTTTGGCTTTTCTGGTTTTGGTTCTTAAATACTTGTTCAAATCTCAGTGTTCCTTGTTTTTTATTCTCCCCACCCCCACCCCCCCATTCTCCTTCCATGGCCACAACTGTTTTGTTAACTAGGTTCAAATCCTTGCTTGCCTATGAGGCTCACTTGTTGCAGCTAATCGCTATCAACATTTAGTCCAGGCAAAACAGAACTACGGCTAGTGGGTAGGCCATTTGACTCTGGTTTGAGTTTACAGTTTGTCCTGGAAGGGGGTTGCATCCCCCCTGAACAGGGGTGAGCCACCCATGAGGCTAGGTGAGGCTGTTAGCCTCGGGTGGTGGATCCGGCCCTCTCCCTGCTCCTGCTATTGTTCTGCTGCCAGCCCTGCTGGGGCTTTGCCCTCAATGCTGGTGCAGCGCTGTTGCCTTCACGGTCCTCACCTCTGTTGCTGCGTCATGGTGGTAGCATGGGCACAGCCTCAGGCAAGACTGCAGTTGTGGGACCAGTGGCAATATGGGTGGGGCAGTGGAAGAAAGCCCAGATCTGTGGAGGGGGGGGGGAGTTGACATGGGGGAAGGGGCATAATCATGGTGTTTTGCCCTTAGCAGCAAAATTTCCTGATCCAGCCGTGCCCCTGAATTTATAGTTTGGGGATACCCCTTGGCATGGTACTCTTGTTAGATGCATCAGCGGTGATGGGTTCCTTTTTCCAGCTTCAGCTGGCTCACTCACCAAGACCCTTCCTTGCTGTCATTGTGTATGTCCTTGAAACCTCCAGAATTGATTTGGGTGGGTCAACCCTTAAATTGTTCAGAAACTTCAGCTGGTACAAAGTGCCACAGGTAGGATGCTGAAGGGCAATAGCCAGTTTTGTGAGATCTACCCCAGCTGCTGATATATTTCTGTGGTCAACTCAGGCTGCTGATCTTAACCCTTTAAAGCCCTCAACATTTTGGGACCTGTATGCCTCAAGGACCACTGTCTTCCATATGAGCCTCCAAACCCAATTCAGTGATTGTCTGGGACTTATTAATGAGTAAGCCCCATTGGACATGAGTATCATGCCTGATATATTGTATTCTGTTGGAAGCCACACAAAGTGGCTGGCGCACCCCAGTCAGATGGATGGGGTACAAGTAAGAAATTAGTAGTATCCTTACTACTACTACTATTAGTAAATAGACATAGAATTGCAGTGTTAAGCTTGCATTTCTGTGCTGCTTGACTTTTTTTGTAGTGTTCTTCTTCCATATCCATAGCATTTGTCTTGTTATCTCACTCTTTTGCTTGCTGTGTTGCTCTTTTTTATTTTATAATTTTTTTTTTAAAGAAACATTTCAGAGCACCAGTAGAGAGCAGTTCTGTACAACAGGCCAGACCTCTGCAGATGTGTATTTCCCCAGCTCTCCCCAGCTGTAGCAGAAAGAGGGCACATGACCAGCCTTTGGAGCAACTGCACCGAAACTTGCCCTCTAATTAATTCCCGATACCTTTAACACTGTGGTCTAATTTGGTAAGAAGTTCAAAGGGATACAGTTTCACCTCTTGGCTCCTGGGCTGTAACTAGATAGCCTTATAGACAACATTGTTGAAACATGTATCTTGTGTCCATGTGTAAACTGAAGAGCGCTGCAGACCATGACCTAACTGTGAGGAACCTCCTTTGTGACAAGGGAACATGCCAACATTAAAACACTTCAGCGCTACTTAAGTTTACTTCTGATCTTCACATGATGTTGCTGATGGAGGTGGTGGTGTTGTTGATGATGATGATAGTAAGAATAATAAATAATTGGAATTTAATGTAGCATTATGTACACGGGAAATGAGGTCTGCTCATGTATTTAAACTCCCCCCTCTTTCCTTCCTCCTGTTCCTCCTGAACCTGCCCTGTGGTTCCCCTAATCTCCAGAACAGTTTTAGGGGGAGGAGAATCCCAAATGTGAGCAGAACTCATTCCATGCACACAGCAACTTAGTTGAATCCCATCCAGTGTGCCTTCTAGAATTCATACACTTACACTAGAATAAAGCTTTGTTCTTTAGACAGCTATTCCCTAGAAAGAGTTATGTTTTGCTTGAAACTGTTTTGGGACTTCTCTATAAATGCTGTTTTATGCAGCTGTGGGTTTTTCATCTTTGCATCTCTTTCTACTGCTGTTACTCCGTACTGGTGGTTTCTTAAATGTCAGATCTGCATTACGTATGGGTAGCGTGAGTGCATCTTCTTTGCTTTTAATGTGATGTTTGCATTATGCATGATACTACTGAAGAATAACATGGAGGACAGTGAGATAAATGAACAGAGCTCTTGTTCCATCTCCTCTGTAGCATTTTAACCCTATTGGAGGTGTTGTTTTGAATCTGACCACTGTTGGGTCAGAATGTTTGCACCCTGAAAACACAATGATGTTAAATAAAGGAGTACAGTGCATGGATGGTAAAGCAGACTTCTGAGAGGGTTTCTATAGGCAAAAAACCCACTGAATTCAATGAGGCTTGCTTCTTAAGTGTGCATTGGATTGTAATCTAAATTACTGGCCATGGGAAAGAGCCTATATCACTTGATGGGGCTCATTGGGGTTCCATTAAGGCCTGTCCACAGTGCTGAAAATCACCTTTTGGAAATGAAATAATATTTTAATAAAATGTTTTGGCTGGATACTGCAAGAACCACTGGGGATTCAGAAGCTGGTATATATGTGAGAGTTATGAATGTTATTGATGGATGTCTTGCTGAAATGCTTTTGATGTTGTAAGGAATAAGTAATTTAACAGGTGCCAAAGATGTATAGTTAGGAGACATCTATTTTGTCAGTGTTCACAGTGAGCCAATTGCCACTTTTAAATACACAGAACTGTGATATTGATTGGACAGATCCTCTTATGGTCATTATTGGCATTAACCCCCAATTTTCAGACATTCACCTGATATGCTTTCTCATGGGTGTCCACAGTCTTTGCATTTTAGGTGCATAAATGAAATATGAACGTATTTTATGCCCTTCAGCTGAGTTTGTGAGAGTATCTAGTTTCAGGTACCTAGGCTCGGCCAGTACTGTGCTTTCCTTGTCAAGACTTAGTCGTGGAACATTTGAAGTAAAAAGATAAAATAAAACTGCAAAACCTCGTTTCTCTTATCACTGTGTGACCAAAACCAACCCCCCCCCCACTTGGAAATAGGGGCATATTCAGTGCAAGCTTAAATATTGGTGCAAGGTACTCTAATGGGCTCTCTCAACCTTGAAGAGATCACAATATAGATACCAATAATTATTTAATGGTGTCTTTAATAATGTCTTTCTTGACGCTCTGGGCAAAATGGGAATTGGGGTGGTGGTGTTTGGCAATTTGATGGTGTTGGGGAAACAATCATATCTGCTCTCACCATCCTCTTGCAACTGGTTCATAGTGTATCTATGTACATCACAGCCTTCACTCTCTCCCTCTGCTCAGAAAATCATAGTGGGGGAGTTGGGATACAGTAGGCACCCCTAGCAGAAAGAATTCTCAACACATTTGCCAAGTTTCCAATTCTCGGGATTCGTCGTGGGCAGTCCATGGCGCTTAAACTTCTAAGCTGGCTTTCTTGGTAGTTCTTCTGCCTTGAAACAAGTCAACTGGCAATGTATATTTTCTTTATGCAGATGGAGCATAGTTGCCTCCAGGATAAACTCGCTGTATATTTGCTGAGCTTTTATAACTTGGACAAAAACAAAACTCATGATGTTTCACACTGGTTAATTATTACTTGGCACCCTTCATCTTCAAATACCTTTATGAATGTTCATGAATAATCACAGAAGGTGGTATTTATTATTGCCATGTAGCACATCAGACTGTAAATACATTGATTTATTTCTTTAATTTCTCTCTCCAGACTACGAATGATAATCGAGATTAGATTTGAGAGGTTGATGTCTTGTCTGATCTCCCCCACCCTGTAAAAGTCTTGGCTACATAGTCTTGTTCGTACTAGACTCCTAATGGGGTTATTTCTGGCTGGGTGAGGATAAATTTATTGTGATGGATGGAACTATAAATTATCCGTTTGCCCTCGTTTACAAATTAATGGCTTGGGTCCCGAAATAAAAGTGGAAAGTCAAATTAAGTGGAGTCGGTCATCACCATGTCTGAGACCTGTTCAGCTTCTTTGCTTCTCTCCAGTTCCTATTTCATTACCTTCCTCAACAGTCCAACGTGCCTCTGCAAGTGTTGCAAAGTAAGCAGACAGGACAGTTAGTTAACTAAGAGGGAAGGTTTATGATGGCAGAATTGTTCTCAGTTCTAAGGTTCTCTTAGTGAAGGAGTGAGCTGGATAGCGGTAGCCTGATAATAACCAAACAAAAAGCTAGCCACACTTTGCTTTTTAAATAGTTGCTTACTAGCTTGCCCAATCGGCTGTAGGTACTAACTGTTGATGGGCAATGCAAGGAAGCAGAACATGCCACTATATTAACTGAAGTGGCTAATCTAACCAACTGAAATGTCATTCTGTCTTTTGGACAGTAGAAATCGGTACAGCTCCAATCTTCTTATGATTTTTAAAGAGTATCATCCCACCTCACTCTCAGAGAGCTACTAAATATTTCTTGCACTGTCTGAAAGTAATACTGGCTCCTTCCTTGCTATCTGTCTGCTGGCAGGTAAAGGACTTTCTATTCCAAAAGGGCTTTGGGGACTGATTGTTTTTAAGGACAGAGCAGGTGCTGTGATTTTAAAAAAATTGTTATTGGATTTTTAAACATTAAAACAACACTAATTGAATTATAATAATTATTGCCTTTCCCCATGTTCTTAGCTGGTTCTGTTTTAGCTGTGTAAGCTGCCTTGAGTCCCGAACTGGAAAATGGCAGGGTATAAATAAATATAATAACAATACAGTTGAAAGTTTATCTTTTGGGCTTTATTCTGCAGAATGCGGTATGAGTAAGCGCAGTGACGCCTCTGGATGATAGGTCTTCAGTTGGGCCCCCTGCTGCGTACTTTAAACAGCAGGGCTCCCACCAAAACAAACAAGCTTTTCATCATAGTAAAATGTCCTAGTGTTTTGACAGCTTTGTCTGGACATCACATTACACTGTACTGAAAATG
>NW_028118607.1:0-17000 GCF_965113315.1 Podarcis vaucheri | reverse complement strand
CTCCAATTCTCTCAAAAATGGTGCCAAACTGTTGCAAATTCTCACCTGAAAGCTTTGGCGGTGGAAACAGAAGGATTTTTATCATAGGAAATGAAATCAGCCCTCAACAACATAACCTGTGGGGAAAAAAATTCGTGGGGAAAAAAATTCTAAGCCCCGGGGTCACAATTTCAGCAAAAATCTGAAATTCTCCAATTCTCTCAAAAATGGTGCCAAACTGTTGCAAATTCTCCCCTGAAAGGTTTGGCGGTGGAAAAAGAAGGCTTTTTATCATAGGAAATGAAATCAGCCCTCAACAACATAACCTGTGAAAAAAAAAATTTTCTAAGCCCCGGGGTCACAATTTCAGCAAAAATCCGAAATTCTCCCATTCTCTCAAAAATGGTGCCAAACTCTGGCAAATTATCCCCTGAAAGGTTTGGCGTTGGAAACAGAAGGCTTTTTGTCATAGGAAATGAAATCAGCCCTCGAAAACTTTACCTGTGAAAAAAAATTTTCTAAGCCCCGGGGTCACAATTTCAGCAAAAATCCGAAATTCTCCCATTCTCTCAAAAATGGTGCCAAACTGTTGCAAATTCTCCCCTGAAAGGTTTGGCGGTGGAAACAGAAGGCTTTTTATCATAGGAAATGAAATCTGCCCTCAACAACATAACCTGTGGAAAAAAAATTTTCTAAGCCCCGGGGGTCACAATTTCAGCAAAAATATGAAATTCTCCAGTTCACTCAAAAATGGTGCCAAACTGTTGCAAATTCTCCCCTGAAAGGTTTGGCGGTGGAAAAAGAAGGCTTTTTATCATAGGAAATGAAATCTGCCCTCAACAACATAACCTGTGGAAAAAAAATTTCTAAGCCCCGGGGTCACAATTTCAGCAAAAATCTGAAATTCTCCAATTCTCACAAAAATGGTGCCAAAATGTTGCAAATTATCCCCTGAAAGGTTTGGTGGTGGAAACAGAAGGCTTTTTATCATGGGAATTGTAATCAGCCCTCGAAGACAAAACCTGTGTAAAAAAATTTTTCTAAGCCCCGGGGTCACAATTTCAGCAAAAATCTGAAATTCTCCAATTCTCTCAAAAATGGTGCCAAACTGTTTGCAAATTCTCCCCTGAAAGGTTTGGCGGTGGAAAAAGAAGGCTTTTTATCATAGGAAATGAAATCAGCCCTCAACAACATAACTTGTGAAAAAAATTTTTTCTAAGCCCCGGGGTCACAATTTCAGCAAAAATCTGAAATTCTCCAGTTCAATCAAAAATGGTGCCAAACTGTTGCAAATTCTCCCCTGAAAGGTTTGGCGGTGGAAACAGAAGGCTTTTATCATGGGAATTGAAATCAGCCCTCGAAGACCTAACCTGTGTAAAAAAAAAATTCTAAGCCCCGGGGTCACAATTTCAGCAAAAATCCGAAATTCTCCCATTCTCTCAAAAATGGTGCCAAACTCTTGCAAATTATCCCCTGAAAGGTTTGGCGTTGGAAACAGAAGGCTTTTTATCATGGGAATTGAAATCAGCCCTCGAAGACAAAACCTGTGTAAAAAAAATTTCTAAGCCCAGGGGTCACAATTTCAGCAAAAATCCGAAATTCTCCAATTCTCTCAAAAATGGTGCCAAACTGTTGCAAATTCTCACCTGAAAGCTTTGGCGGTGGAAACAGAAGGATTTTTATCATAGGAAATGAAATCAGCCCTCAACAACATAATCTGTGGGGAAAAAAATTCTAAGCCCCGGGGTCACAATTTCAGCAAAAATCTGAAATTCTCCAGTTCACTCAAAAATGGTGCCAAACTGTTGCAAATTCTCCCCTGAAAGGTTTGGCGGTGGAAAAAGAAGGCTTTTATCATAGGAAATGAAATCAGCCCTCAACAACATAACCTGTGAAAAAAAAAATTTTCTAAGCACCGGGGTCACAATTTCAGCAAAAATCCGAAATTCTCCCATTATCTCAAAAATGGTGCCAAACTCTGGCAAATTATCCCCTGAAAGGTTTGGCGTTGGAAACAGAAGGCTTTTTGTCATAGGAAATGAAATCAGCCCTCGAAAACTTTACCTGTGAAAAAAAATTTTTCTAAGCCCCGGGGGTCACAATTTCAGCAAAAATATGAAATTCTCCAGTTCACTCAAAAATGGTGCCAAACTGTTGCAAATTCTCCCCTGAAACGTTTGGCGGTGGAAACAGAAGGCTTTTTATCATGGGAATTGTAATCAGCCCTCGAAGACAAAACCTGTGTAAAAAAAATTTTCTAAGCCCCGGGGTCACAATTTCAGCAAAAATCTGAAATTCTCCAATTCTCTCAAAAATGGTGCCAAACTGTTGCAAATTCTCCCCTGAAAGGTTTGGCGGTGGAGAAAAGAAGGCTTTTTATCATAGGAAATGAAATCAGCCTCAACAACATAACCTGTGAAAAAAAAAATTTCTAAGCCCCGGGGTCACAATTTCAGCAAAAATCTGAAATTCTCCAGTTCAATCAAAAATGGTGCCAAACTGTTGCAAATTCTCCCCTGAAAGGTTTGGCGGTGGAAACAGAAGGCTTTTTATCATGGGAATTGAAATCAGCCCTCGAAGACAAAACCTGTGTAAAAAAAAATTTCTAAGCCCCGGGGTCACAATTTCAGCAAAAATCCAAAATTCTCCAATTCTCTCAAAAATGGTGCCAAACTGTTGCAAATTCTCACCTGAAAGCTTTGGCGGTGGAAACAGAAGGATTTTTATCATAGGAAATGAAATCAGCCCTCAACAACATAACCTGTGGGAAAAAAAATTCTAAGCCCCGGGGTCACAATTTCAGCAAAAATATGAAATTCTCCAATTCTCTCAAAAATGGTGCCAAACTGTTGCAAATTCTCCCCTGAAAGGTTTGGCGGTGGAAAAAGAAGGCTTTTTATCATAGGAAATGAAATCAGCCCTCAACAACATAACCTGTGAAAAAAAAATTTCTAAGCCCCGGGGTCACAATTTCAGCAAAAATCTGAAATTCTCCAGTTCACTCAAAAATGGTGCCAAACTCTTGCAAATTCTCCCCTGCAAGGTTTCGGGGATGGAAACAGAAGGCTTTTTATCATGGGAATTGAAATCAGCCCTCGAAGACAAAACCTGTGTAAAAAAAAATTTCTAAGCCCCGGGGTCACAATTTCAGCAAAAATCCAAAATTCTCCAATTCTCTCAAAAATGGTGCCAAACTGTTGCAAATTCTCACCTGAAAGCTTTGGCGGTGGAAACAGAAGGATTTTTATCATAGGAAATGAAATCAGCCCTCAACAACATAACCTGTGGGAAAAAAAATTCTAAGCCCCGGGGTCACAATTCAGCAAAAATATGAAATTCTCCAATTCTCTCAAAAATGGTGCCAAACTGTTGCAAATTCTCCCTGAAAGGTTTGGCGGTGGAAAAAGAAGGCTTTTTATCATAGGAAATGAAATCAGCCCTCAACAACATAACCTGTGAAAAAAAATTTTTCTAAGCCCCAGGGTCACAATTTCAGCAAAAATCCGAAATTCTCCCATTCTCTCAAAAATGGTGCCAAACTCTGGCAATTATCCCCTGAAAGGTTTGGCGTTGGAAACAGAAGGCTTTTTGTCATAGGAAATGAAATCAGCCCTCGAAAACTTTACCTGTGAAAAAAAATTTTTCTAAGCCCCGGGGGTCACAATTTCAGCAAAAATATGAAATTCTCCAGTTCACTCAAAAATGGTGCCAAACTGTTGCAAATTCTCCCCTGAAAGGTTTGGCGGTGGAAACAGAAGGCTTTTTATCATGGGAATTGAAATCAGCCCTCGAAGACAAAACCTGTGTAAAAAAAATTTTCTAAGGTCACAATTTCAGCAAAAATCCGAAATTCTCCCATTCTCTCAAAAATGGTGCCAAACTGTTGCAAATTCTCCCCTGAAAGGTTTGGCGGTGGAAAAAGAAGGCTTTTTATCATAGGAAATGAAATCTGCCCTCAACAACATAACCTGTGGAAAAAAAATTTTCTAAGCCCCGGGGGTCACAATTTCAGCAAAAATATGAAATTCTCCAGTTCACTCAAAAATGGTGCCAAACTGTTGCAAATTCTCCCCTGAAAGGTTTGGCGGTGGAAACAGAAGGCTTTTTATCATGGGAATTGAAATCAGCCCTCGAAGACAAAACCTGTGTAAAAAAAAAAATTCTAAGCCCCGGGGTCACAATTTCAGCAAAAATCCGAAATTCTCCCATTCTCTCAAAAATGGTGCCAAACTCTTGCAAATTATCCCCTGAAAGGTTTGGCGTTGGAAACAGAAGGCTTTATATCATAGGAAATGAAATCAGCCCTAAACAACATAACCTGTGGGAAAAAAAATTCTAAGCCCCGGGGTCACAATTTCAGCAAAAATATGAAATTCTCCAATTCTCTCAAAAATGGTGCCAAACTGTTGCAAATTCTCCCTGAAAGGTTTGGCGGTGGAAAAAGAAGGCTTTTTATCATAGGAAATGAAATCAGCCCTCAACAACATAACCTGTGAAAAAAAAAATTTCTAAGCCCCAGGGTCACAATTTCAGCAAAAATCCGAAATTCTCCCATTCTCTCAAAAATGGTGCCAAACTCTGGCAAATTATCCCCTGAAAGGTTTGGCGTTGGAAACAGAAGGCTTTTTGTCATAGGAAATGAAATCAGCCCTCAAAAACTTTACCTGTGAAAAAAATTTTTTCTAAGCCCCGGGGGTCACAATTTCAGCAAAAATATGAAATTCTCCAGTTCACTCAAAAATGGTGCCAAACTGTTGCAAATTCTCCCCTGAAAGGTTTGGCGGTGGAAACAGAAGGCTTTTTATCATGGGAATTGAAATCAGCCCTCGAAGACAAAACCTGTGTAAAAAAAATTTTCTAAGGTCACAATTTCAGCAAAAATCCGAAATTCTCCCATTCTCTCAAAAATGGTGCCAAACTGTTGCAAATTCTCCCCTGAAAGGTTTGGCGGTGGAAAAAGAAGGCTTTTTATCATAGGAAATGAAATCTGCCCTCAACAACATAACCTGTGGGAAAAAAAATTTCTAAGCCCCGGGGGTCACAATTTCAGCAAAAATATGAAATTCTCCAGTTCACTCAAAAATGGTGCCAAACTGTTGCAAATTATCCCCTGAAAGGTTTGGCGGTGGAAAAAGAAGGCTTTTTATCATAGGAAATGAAATCTGCCCTCAACAACATAACCTGTGGAAAAAAAATTTTCTAAGCCCCGGGGTCACAATTTCAGCAAAAATATGAAATTCTCCAGTTCACTCAAAAAATGGTGCCAAACTGTTGCAAATTCTCCCCTGAAAGGTTTGGCGGTGGAAACAGAAGGCTTTTTATCATGGGAATTGAAATCAGCCCTTGAAGACAAAACCTGTGTAAAAAAAATTTTCTAAGCCCCGGGGGTCACAATTTCAGCAAAAATATGAAATTCTCCCATTCTCTCAAAAATGGTGCCAAACTGTTGCAAATTCTCCCCTGAAAGGTTTGGCGGTGGAAAAAGAAGGCTTTTTATCATAGGAAATGAAATCAGCCCTCGAAAACTTTACCTGTGAAAAAAAAATTTTCTAAGCCCCGGGGGTCACAATTTCAGCAAAAATATGAAATTCTCCAGTTCACTCAAAAATGGTGCCAAACTGTTGCAAATTCTCCCCTGAAAGCTTTGGCGGTGGAAACAGAAGGCTTTTTATCATGGGAATTGAAATCAGCCCTCGAAGACAAAACCTGTGTAAAAAATTTTTTCTAAGCCCGGGGTCACAATTTCAGCAAAAATCCGAAATTCTCCCATTCTCTCAAAAATGGTGCCAAACTGTTGCAAATTCTCCCCTGAAAGGTTTGGCGGTGGAAAAAGAAGGCTTTTTATCATAGGAAATGAAATCTGCCCTCAACAACATAACCTGTGGGGAAAAAATTTTCTAAGCCCCGGGGGTCACAATTTCAGCAAAAATATGAAATTCTCCAGTTCACTCAAAAATGGTGCCAAACTGTTGCAAATTCTCCCTGAAAGGTTTGGTGGTGGAAACAGAAGGCTTTTTATCATGGGAATTGAAATCAGCCCTTGAAGACAAAACCTGTGTAAAAAAAATTTTCTAAGCCCCGGGGGTCACAATTTCAGCAAAAATCCGAAATTCTCCCATTCTCTCAAAAATGGTGCCAAACTGTTGCAAATTCTCCCCTGAAAGGTTTGGCGGTGGAAAAAGAAGGCTTTTTATCATAGGAAATGAAATCAGCCCTCGAAAACTTTACCTGTGAAAAAAAGTTTTTCTAAGCCCCGGGGGTCACAATTTCAGCAAAAATATGAAATTCTCCAGTTCACTCAAAAATGGTGCCAAACTGTTGCAAATTCTCCCCTGAAAGGTTTGGCGGTGGAAACAGAAGGCTTTTTATCATGGGAATTGAAATCAGCCCTCGAAGACAAAACCTGTGTAAAAAAATTTTTCTAAGCCCCGGGGTCACAATTTCAGCAAAAATCCGAAATTCTCCCATTCTCTCAAAAATGGTGCCAAACTGTTGCAAATTCTCCCCTGAAAGGTTTGGCGGTGGAAAAAGAAGGCTTTTTATCATAGGAAATGAAATCTGCCCTCAACAACATAACCTGTGGAAAAAAATTTTCTAAGCCCCGGGGGTCACAATTTCAGCAAAAATATGAAATTCTCCAGTTCACTCAAAATGGTGCCAAACTGTTGCAAATTCTCCCTGAAAGGTTTGGCGGTGGAAACAGAAGGCTTTTTATCATGGGAATTGAAATCAGCCCTTGAAGACAAAACCTGTGTAAAAAAATTTTTCTAAGCCCGGGGGTAACAATTTCAGCAAAAATCCGAAATTCTCCCATTCTCTCAAAATGGTGCCAAACTGTTGCAAATTCTCCCCTGAAAGGTTTGGCGGTGGAAAAAGAAGCTTTTTATCATAGGAAATGAAATCTGCCCTCAACAACATAACCTGTGGAAAAAAAATTTCTAAGCCCCGGGGTCACAATTTCAGCAAAAATCTGAAATTTTCCAATTCTCACAAAAATGGTGCCAAAATGTTGCAAATTATCCCCTGAAAGGTTTGGTGGTGGAAACAGAAGGCTTTTTGTCATAGGAAATGAAATCAGCCCTTGAAAACTTTACCTGTGAAAAAAAAAATTCTAAGCCCCGGGGTCACAATTTCAGCAAAAATCTGAAATTCTCCATTCTCTCAAAATGGTGCCAAACTGTTGCAAATTCTCCCCTGAAAGGTTTGGCGGTGGAAAAAGAAGGCTTTTTATCATAGGAAATGAAATCTGCCCACAACAACATAACCTGTGAAAAAAAAAATTTCTAAGCCCCGGGGTCACAATTTCAGCAAAAATTTGAAATTCTCCTGTTCACTCAAAAATGGTGCCAAACTGTTGCAAATTCTCCCCTGAAAGGTTTGGCGGTGGAAACAGAAGGCTTTTTATCATTGGAATTGTAATCAGCCCTCGAAGACAAAACCTGTTTAAAAAACATTTTCTAAGCCCCGGGGTCACAATTTCAGCAAAAATCTGAAATTCTCCAATTCTCTCAAAAATGGTGCCAAACTGTTGCAAATTCTCCCCTGAAAGGTTTGGCGGTGGAAAAAGAAGGCTTTTTATCATAGGAAATGAAATCAGCCCTCAACAACATAACCTGTGAAAAAAAAAATTTCTAAGCCCCGGGGTCACAATTTCAGCAAAAATCTGAAATTCTCCAGTTCAATCAAAAATGGTGCCAAACTGTTGCAAATTCTCCCCTGAAAGGTTTGGCGGTGGAAACAGAAGGCTTTTTATCATGGGAATTGAAATCAGCCCTCAAAGACAAAACCTGTGTAAAAAAAAATTTCTAAGCCCCGGGGTCACAATTTCAGCAAAAATCCGAAATTCTCCCATTCTCTCAAAAATGGTGCCAAACTCTTGCAAATTATCCCCTGAAAGGTTTGGCGTTGGAAACAGAAGGCTTTTTATCATGGGAATTGAAATCAGCCCTCGAAGACAAAACCTGTGTAAAAAAATTTTTCTAAGCCCCGGGTCACAATTTCAGCAAAAATCCGAAATTCTCCCATTCTCTCAAAAATGGTGCCAAACTGTTGCAAATTCTCCCCTGAAAGGTTTGGCGGTGGAAAAAGAAGGCTTTTTATCATAGGAAATGAAATCTGCCCTCAACAACATAACCTGTGGAAAAAAAATTTTCTAAGCCCCGGGGTCACAATTTCAGCAAAAATATGAAATTCTCCAGTTCACTCAAAAATGGTGCCAAACTGTTGCAAATTCTCCCCTGAAAGGTTTGGCGGTGGAAACAGAAGGCTTTTTATCATGGGAATTGAAATCAGCCCTTGAAGACAAAACCTGTGTAAAAAAAATTTTCTAAGCCCCGGGGGGTCACAATTTCAGCAAAAATCCGAAATTCTCCCATTCTCTCAAAAATGGTGCCAAACTGTTGCAAATTCTCCCCTCAAAGGTTTGGCGGTGGAAAAAGAAGGCTTTTTATCATAGGAAATGAAATCTGCCCTCAACAACATAACCTGTGGAAAAAAAATTTCTAAGCCCCGGGGTCACAATTTCAGCAAAAATCTGAAATTTTCCAATTCTCACAAAAATGGTGCCAAAATGTTGCAAATTATCCCCTGAAAGGTTTGGTGGTCGAAACAGAAGGCTTTTTGTCATAGGAAATGAAATCAGCCCTTGAAAACTTTACCTGTGAAAAAAAAAATTCTAAGCCCCGGGGTCACAATTTCAGCAAAAATCTGAAATTCTCCCATTCTCTCAAAAATGGTGCCAAACTGTTGCAAATTCTCCCTGAAAGGTTTGGCGGTGGAAAAAGAAGGCTTTTTATCATAGGAAATGAAATCTGCCCTCAACAACATAACCTGTGGAAAAAAAATTTCTAAGCCCCGGGGTCACAATTTCAGCAAAAATCTGAAATTCTCCAATTCTCACAAAAATGGTGCCAAACTGTTGCAAATTCTCCCCTGAAAGGTTTGGTGGTGGAAACAGAAGGCTTTTTGTCATAGGAAATGAAATCAGCCCTCGAGAACTTTACCTGTGAAAAAAAAATTTCTAAGCCCCGGGGTCACAATTTCAGCAAAAATCTGAAATTCTCCCGTTCACTCAAAAATGGTGCCAAAGTGTTGCAAATTCCCCCCTGAAAGGTTTGGCGGTGGAATCAGAAGGATTTTTATCATAGGAAATGAAATCAGCCCACAACAACATAACCTGTGAAAAAAAAAATTTCTAAGCCCCGGGGTCACAATTTCAGCAAAAATTTGAAATTCTCCAGTTCACTCAAAAATGGTGCCAAACTGTTGCAAATTCTCCCCTGAAAGGTTTGGCGGTGGAAACAGAAGGCTTTTTATCATTGGAATTGTAATCAGCCCTCAAAGACAAAACCTGTTTAAAAAACATTTTCTAAGCCCCGGGGTCACAATTTCAGCAAAATCTGAAATTCTCCAATTCTCTCAAAAATGGTGCCAAACTGTTGCAAATTCTCCCCTGAAAGGTTTGGCGGTGGAAAAAGAAGGCTTTTTATCATAGGAAATGAAATCAGCCCTCAACAACATAACCTGTGAAAAAAAAAATTTCTAAGCCCCGGGGTCACAATTTCAGCAAAAATCTGAAATTCTCCAGTTCAATCAAAAATGGTGCCAAACTGTTGCAAATTCTCCCCTGAAAGGTTTGGCGGTGGAAACAGAAGGCTTTTTATCATGGGAATTGAAATCAGCCCTCGAAGACAAAACCTGTGTAAAAAAAAATTTCTAAGCCCCGGGGTCACAATTTCAGCAAAAATCCGAAATTCTCCCATTCTCTCAAAAATGGTGCCAAACTCTTGCAAATTATCCCCTGAAAGGTTTGGCGTTGGAAACAGAAGGCTTTTTATCATGGGAATTGAAATCAGCCCTCGAAGACAAAACCTGTGTAAAAAAAAATTTTTAAGCCCCGGGGTCACAATTTCAGCAAAAATCTGAAATTCTCCAGTTCAATCAAAAATGGTGCCAAACTGTTGCAAATTCTCACCTGAAAGCTTTGGCGGTGGAAACAGAAGGATTTTTATCATAGGAAATGAAATCAGCCCTCAACAACATAACCTGTGGGAAAAAAAATTCTAAGCCCCAGGTCACAATTTCAGCAAAAATCTGAAATTCTCCAATTCTCTCAAAAATGGTGCCAAACTCTGGCAAATTATCCCCTGAAAGGTTTGGCGTTGGAAACAGAAGGCTTTTTGTCATAGGAAATGAAATCAGCCCTCGAAAACTTTACCTGTGAAAAAAAATTTTTCTAAGCCCCGGGGGTCACAATTTCAGCAAAAATATGAAATTCTCCAGTTCACTCAAAAATGGTGCCAAACTGTTGCAAATTCTCCCCTGAAAGGTTTGGCGGTGGAAACAGAAGGCTTTTTATCATGGGAATTGAAATCAGCCCTCGAAGACAAAACCTGTGTAAAAAAAATTTTCTAAGGTCACAATTTCAGCAAAAATCCGAAATTCTCCCATTCTCTCAAAAATGGTGCCAAACTGTTGCAAATTCTCCCCTGAAAGGTTTGGCGGTGGAAAAAGAAGGCTTTTTATCATAGGAAATGAAATCTGCCCTCAACAACATAACCTGTGGAAAAAAAATTTTCTAAGCCCCGGGGTCACAATTTCAGCAAAAATATGAAATTCTCCAGTTCACTCAAAAATGGTGCCAAACTGTTGCAAATTCTCCCTGAAAGGTTTGGCGGTGGAAACAGAAGGCTTTTTATCATGGGAATTGAAATCAGCCCTCGAAGACAAAACCTGTGTAAAAAAAAAATTCTAAGCCCCGGGGTCACAATTTCAGCAAAAATCCGAAATTCTCCCATTCTCTCAAAAATGGTGCCAAACTCTTGCAAATTATCCCCTGAAAGGTTTGGCGTTGGAAACAGAAGGCTTTTTATCATGGAATTGAAATCAGCCCTCGAAGACAAAACCTGTGTAAAAAAAAATTTCTAAGCCCCGGGGTCACAATTTCAGCAAAAATCCGAAATTCTCCAATTCTCTCAAAAATGGTGCCAAACTGTTGCAAATTCTCACCTGAAAGCTTTGGCGGTGGAAACAGAAGGATTTTTATCATAGGAAATGAAATCAGCCCTCAACAACATAAACTGTGGGAAAAAAAATTCTAAGCCCCGGGGTCACAATTTCAGCAAAAATCTGAAATTCTCCAATTCTCTCAAAAATGGTGCCAAACTGTTGCAAATTCTCCCCTGAAAGGTTTGGCGGTGGAAAAAGAAGGCTTTTTATCATAGGAAATGAAATCAGCCCTCAACAACATAACCTGTGAAAAAAAAAATTTTCTAAGCCCCGGGGTCACAATTTCAGCAAAAATCCGAAATTCTCCCATTATCTCAAAAATGGTGCCAAACTCTGGCAAATTATCCCCTGAAAGGTTTGGCGTTGGAAACAGAAGGCTTTTTGTCATAGGAAATGAAATCAGCCCTCGAAAACTTTACCTGTGAAAAAAAAATTTTCTAAGCCCCGGGGGTCACAATTTCAGCAAAAATATGAAATTCTCCAGTTCACTCAAAAATGGTGCCAAACTGTTGCAAATTCTCCCCTGAAACGTTTGGCGGTGGAAACAGAAGGCTTTTTATCATGGGAATTGTAATCAGCCCTCGAAGACAAAACCTGTGTAAAAAAATTTTTCTAAGCCCCGGGGTCACAATTTCAGCAAAAATCTGAAATTCTCCAATTCTCTCAAAAATGGTGCCAAACTGTTGCAAATTCTCCCCTGAAAGGTTTGGCGGTGGAAAAAGAAGGCTTTTTATCATAGGAAATGAAATCAGCCCTCAACAACATAACCTGTGAAAAAAAAAATTTCTAAGCCCCGGGGTCACAATTTCAGCAAAAATCTGAAATTCTCCAGTTCAATCAAAAATGGTGCCAAACTGTTGCAAATTCTCCCCTGAAAGGTTTGGCGGTGGAAACAGAAGGCTTTTTATCATGGGAATTGAAATCAGCCCTCGAAGACAAAACCTGTGTAAAAAAAAATTTCTAAGCCCCGGGGTCACAATTTCAGCAAAAATCCAAAATTCTCCAATTCTCTCAAAAATGGTGCCAAACTGTTGCAAATTCTCACCTGAAAGCTTTGGCGGTGGAAACAGAAGGATTTTTATCATAGGAAATGAAATCAGCCCTCAACAACATAACCTGTGGGAAAAAAAATTCTAAGCCCCGGGGTCACAATTTCAGCAAAAATATGAAATTCTCCAATTCTCTCAAAAATGGTGCCAAACTGTTGCAAATTCTCCCCTGAAAGGTTTGGCGGTGGAAAAAGAAGGCTTTTTATCATAGGAAATGAAATCAGCCCTCAACAACATAACCTGTGAAAAAAAAATTTCTAAGCCCCAGGGTCACAATTTCAGCAAAAATCCGAAATTCTCCCATTCTCTCAAAAATGGTGCCAAACTCTGGCAAATTATCCCCTGAAAGGTTTGGCGTTGGAAACAGAAGGCTTTTTGTCATAGGAAATGAAATCAGCCCTCGAAAACTTTACCTGTGAAAAAAAATTTTTCTAAGCCCCGGGGGTCACAATTTCAGCAAAAATATGAAATTCTCCAGTTCACTCAAAAATGGTGCCAAACTCTTGCAAATTCTCCCCTGAAAGCTTTGGCGGTGGAAACAGAAGGCTTTTTATCATGGGAATTGAAATCAGCCCTCGAAGACAAAACCTGTGTAAAAAATTTTTTCTAAGCCCCGGGGTCACAATTTCAGCAAAAATCCGAAATTCTCCCATTCTCTCAAAAATGGTGCCAAACTGTTGCAAATTCTCCCCTGAAAGGTTTGGCGGTGGAAAAAGAAGGCTTTTTATCATAGGAAATGAAATCTGCCCTCAACAACATAACCTGTGGAAAAAAAATTTTCTAAGCCCCGGGGGTCACAATTTCAGCAAAAATATGAAATTCTCCAGTTCACTCAAAAATGGTGCCAAACTGTTGCAAATTCTCCCCTGAAAGGTTTGGCGGTGGAAACAGAAGGCTTTTTGTCATAGGAAATGAAATCAGCCCTCGAAGACAAAACCTGTGTAAAAAAAATTTTCTAAGCCCCGGGGGTCACAATTTCAGCAAAAATCTGAAATTCTCCAATTCTCTCAAAAATGGTGCCAAACTGTTGCAAATTCTCCCCTGAAAGGTTTGGCGGTGGAAAAAGAAGGCTTTTTATCATAGGAAATGAAATCAGCCCTCAACAACATAACCTGTGAAAAAAATTTTTTCTAAGCCCCGGGGTCACAATTTCAGCAAAAATCTGAAATTCTCCAGTTCAATCAAAAAAGGTGCCAAACTGTTGCAAATTCTCCCCTGAAAGGTTTGGCGGTGGAAACAGAAGGCTTTTTATCATGGGAATTGAAATCAGCCCTCGAAGACAAAACCTGTGTAAAAAAAAAATTCTAAGCCCCGGGGTCACAATTTCAGCAAAAATCCGAAATTCTCCCATTCTCTCAAAAATGGTGCCAAACTCTTGCAAATTATCCCCTGAACGGTTTGGCGTTGGAAACAGAAGGCTTTATATCATAGGAAATGAAATCAGCCCTAAACAACATAACCTGTGGGAAAAAAAATTCTAAGCCCCGGGGTCACAATTTCAGCAAAAATATGAAATTCTCCAATTCTCTCAAAAATGGTGCCAAACTGTTGCAAATTCTCCCCTGAAAGGTTTGGCGGTGGAAAAAGAAGGCTTTTTATCATAGGAAATGAAATCAGCCCTCAACAACATAACCTGTGAAAAAAAAATTTTCTAAGCCCCAGGGTCACAATTTCAGCAAAAATCCGAAATTCTCCCATTCTCTCAAAAATGGTGCCAAACTCTGGCAAATTATCCCCTGAAAGGTTTGGCGTTGGAAACAGAAGGCTTTTTGTCATAGGAAATGAAATCAGCCCTCAAAAACTTTACCTGTGAAAAAAAAATTTTCTAAGCCCCGGGGGTCACAATTTCAGCAAAAATATGAAATTCTCCAGTTCACTCAAAAATGGTGCCAAACTGTTGCAAATTCTCCCCTGAAAGGTTTGGCGGTGGAAACAGAAGGCTTTTTATCATGGGAATTGAAATCAGCCCTTGAAGACAAAACCTGTGTAAAAAAAATTTTCTAAGCCCCGGGGGTCACAATTTCAGCAAAAATCCGAAATTCTCCCATTCTCTCAAAAATGGTGCCAAACTGTTGCAAATTCTCCCCTGAAAGGTTTGGCGGTGGAAAAAGAAGGCTTTTTATCATAGGAAATGAAATCAGCCCTCGAAAACTTTACCTGTGAAAAAAAAATTTTCTAAGCCCCGGGGGTCACAATTTCAGCAAAAATATGAAATTCTCCAGTTCACTCAAAAATGGTGCCAAACTGTTGCAAATTCTCCCCTGAAAGCTTTGGCGGTGGAAACAGAAGGCTTTTTATCATGGGAATTGAAATCAGCCCTCGAAGACAAAACCTGTGTAAAAAAATTTTTCTAAGCCCCGGGGTCACAATTTCAGCAAAAATCCGAAATTCTCCCATTCTCTCAAAAATGGTGCCAAACTGTTGCAAATTCTCCCCTGAAAGGTTTGGCGGTGGAAAAAGAAGGCTTTTTATCATAGGAAATGAAATCTGCCCTCAACAACATAACCTGTGGAAAAAAAATTTTCTAAGCCCTGGGGGTCACAATTTCAGCAAAAATATGAAATTCTCCAGTTCACTCAAAAATGGTGCCAAACTGTTGCAAATTCTCCCCTGAAAGGTTTGGTGGTGGAAACAGAAGGCTTTTTATCATGGGAATTGAAATCAGCCCTTGAAGACAAAACCTGTGTAAAAAAAATTTTCTAAGCCCCGGGGGTCACAATTTCAGCAAAAATCCGAAATTCTCCCATTCTCTCAAAAATGGTGCCAAACTGTTGCAAATTCTCCCCTGAAAGGTTTGGCGGTGGAAAAAGAAGGCTTTTTATCATAGGAAATGAAATCAGCCCTCGAAAACTTTACCTGTGAAAAAAAGTTTTTCTAAGCTCCGGGGGTCACAATTTCAGCAAAAATATGAAATTCTCCAATTCACTCAAAAATGGTGCCAAACTGTTGCAAATTCTCCCCTGAAAGGTTTGGCGGTGGAAACAGAAGGCTTTTTATCATGGGAATTGAAATCAGCCCTCGAAGACAAAACCTGTGTAAAAAATTTTTTCTAAGCCCCGGGGTCACAATTTCAGCAAAAATCCGAAATTCTCCCATTCTCTCAAAAATGGTGCCAAACTGTTGCAAATTCTCCCCTGAAAGGTTTGGCGGTGGAAAAAGAAGGCTTTTTATCATAGGAAATGAAATCTGCCCTCAACAACATAACCTGTGGAAAAAAAATTTTCTAAGCCCCGGGGGTCACAATTTCAGCAAAAATATGAAATTCTCCAGTTCACTCAAAAATGGTGCCAAACTGTTGCAAATTCTCCCCTGAAAGGTTTGGCGGTGGAAACAGAAGGCTTTTTATCATGGGAATTGAAATCAGCCCTTGAAGACAAAACCTGTGTAAAAAAAATTTTCTAAGCCCCGGGGGTCACAATTTCAGCAAAAATCCGAAATTCTCCCATTCTCTCAAAAATGGTGCCAAACTGTTGCAAATTCTCCCCTGAAAGGTTTGGCGGTGGAAAAAGAAGGCTTTTTATCATAGGAAATGAAATCAGCCCTCGAAAACTTTACCTTTGAAAAAAAGTTTTTCTAAGCCCCGGGGGTCACAATTTCAGCAAAAATATGAAATTCTCCAGTTCACTCAAAAATGGTGCCAAACTGTTGCAAATTCTCCCCTGAAAGGTTTGGCGGTGGAAACAGAAGGCTTTTTATCATGGGAATTGAAATCAGCCCTCGAAGACAAAACCTGTGTAAAAAAATTTTTCTAAGCCCTGGGGTCACAATTTCAGCAAAAATCCGAAATTCTCCCATTCTCTCAAAAATGGTGCCAAACTGTTGCAAATTCTCCCCTGAAAGGTTTGGCGGTGGAAAAAGAAGGCTTTTTATCATAGGAAATGAAATCTGCCCTCAACAACATAACCTGTGGAAAAAAAATTTTCTAAGCCCCGGGGGTCACAATTTCAGCAAAAATATGAAATTCTCCAGTTCACTCAAAAATGGTGCCAAACTGTTGCAAATTCTCCCCTGAAAGGTTTGGTGGTGGAAACAGAAGGCTTTTTATCATGGGAATTGAAATCAGCCCTTGAAGACAAAACCTGTGTAAAAAAAATTTTCTAAGCCCCGGGGGTCACAATTTCAGCAAAAATCCGAAATTCTCCCATTCTCTCAAAAATGGTGCCAAACTGTTGCAAATTCTCCCCTGAAAGGTTTGGCGGTGGAAAAAGAAGGCTTTTTATCATAGGAAATGAAATCTGCCCTCAACAACATAACCTGTGGAAAAAATTTTTCTAAGCCCCGGGGGTCACAATTTCAGCAAAAATATGAAATTCTCCAGTTCACTCAAAAATGGTGCCAAACTGTTGCAAATTCTCCCCTGAAAGGTTTGGTGGTGGAAACAGAAGGCTTTTTATCATGGGAATTGAAATCAGCCCTTGAAGACAAAACCTGTGTAAAAAAAATTTTCTAAGCCCCGGGGGTCACAATTTCAGCAAAAATCCGAAATTCTCCCATTCTCTCAAAAATGGTGCCAAACTGTTGCAAATTCTCCCCTGAAAGGTTTGGCGGTGGAAAAAGAAGGCTTTTTATCATAGGAAATGAAATCAGCCCTCGAAAACTTTACCTGTGAAAAAAAGTTTTTCTAAGCCCCGGGGGTCACAATTTCAGCAAAAATATGAAATTCTCCAGTTCACTCAAAAATGGTGCCAAACTGTTGCAAATTCTCCCCTGAAAGGTTTGGCGGTGGAAACAGAAGGCTTTTTATCATGGGAATTGAAATCAGCCCTCGAAGACAAAACCTGTGTAAAAAAATTTTTCTAAGCCCCGGGGTCACAATTTCAGCAAAAATCCGAAATTCTCCCATTCTCTCAAAAATGGTGCCAAACTGTTGCAAATTCTCCCCTGAAAGGTTTGGCGGTGGAAAAAGAAGGCTTTTTATCATAGGAAATGAAATCTGCCCTCAACAACATAACCTGTGGAAAAAAA
>NW_028118608.1:2500-10000 GCF_965113315.1 Podarcis vaucheri | reverse complement strand
ATCGCCTGCCTGCCTGCCTGCCTGCCTGCCTGCCTGCCTCCCCCCAGGTAGACCGGGTAAGAACCTGGCCCTTTGTATAGAAGCGCCAGGCGGGCGGCGGTCAGGCAGGGAGCATGGCCTCCCCTGCCTGCCTGCCTTCCCTCTTCCAGGTAGACCGGCTAAGAACCTGGACCTTTGTATAGAAGCGCCAGGCGGCCGCAGGCAGGCAGGCAGGCAGGCAGGCAGGCAGGCAGGCAGGCAGGCAGGCAGGCAGGGAACATGGCCGTTCCCTGCCTGCCTGCCTGCCTCCCTCCCCCCAGGTAGACCGGATAAGAACCTGGACCTTTGTATAGAAGCGCCAGGCGGCCGCAGGAAGGAAGGAAGGAAGGCAGGCAGCAGGCCAGGGTGCGTGGACGTCCCCTGCCTCCCCCCCAGGTAGACCGGATAAGAACCTGTACCTTTGTATAGAAGCGCCAGGCGGCCGCAGGCAGGCAGGCAGGCAGGCAGGCAGGCAGGCAGGCAGGCAGGCAGGCGGGTAGGGAGCGTGGACGTCCCCTGCCTGCCTGCCTGCTTCCAGGTAGACCGGGTAAGAACCTGGACCTTCGTATAGAAGCGCCAGGCGGCCGCAGGAAGGAAGGAAGGAAGGCAGGCAGCAGGCCAGGGTGCGTGGACGTCCCCTGCCTCCCCCCCAGGTAGACCGGATAAGAACCTGTACCTTTGTATAGAAGCGCCAGGCGGCCGCAGGCAGGCAGGCAGGCAGGCAGGCGGGTAGGGAGCGTGGACGTCCCCTGCCTGCCTGCCTGCTTCCAGGTAGACCGGGTAAGAACCTGGACCTTCGTATAGAAGCGCCAGGCGGCCGGCAGGCAGGCAGGCAGGCAGGCAGGCAGGCAGGCAGGCAGGCAGGCAGGCAGGCAGGCAGGCAGGCAGGCAGCCAGGCAGCCAGGCAGCCAGGCAGCCAGGCAGCCAGGCAGCCAGGCAGCCAGCAGGCCAGGGTGCGTGGAAGTCCCATGCCTGCCTGCCTGCCTGCCTGCCTCCCCCCCCCAGGTAGACCGGGTAAGAACCTGGACCTTTTTTAGGGGCGCCCTCGTGTGGCCAGCATGGTAAGGGCAGGGCAGAGTTCTTCTTCTTCTTCTTCTTCTTCTTCTTCTTCTTCTTCTTCTTCTTCTCCTCCTGCTCCTCCTGCTCCTCCTGCTCCTTCGTCGTATCCCTATTGTTGTCAAGATCGTGCGTGCGTGCGTGCGTGCGTGCGTGCGTGCGTGCGTCCGTGCATTCGTGCGGTCGAAATGGGGGATGCGTGAGTGTTTGTGTGTGTGTGCTGGCATGCCTGCCCGCCCGCCTGCCCGCCTCCCTCTCCGTGATCTATTTTGGGTCTGTCTCTCCCTCCCCCCCCCACCCGCAAGCACATCGCCACGACAAACCACGACATCGACAAGGGCGGCGTTCGTGGCGACAGCTGCCGTAGACCTCGGTGACTTTGTAGACCGCCGCTTGGGTGGGGTGGGGCGGGGCGTGCCTTCGTGCGTACGTGCGTACGTCCTTGCAGGGACGGCAAGGGATCACCCTTGGCGATGTCGTGGGCGGGGGAGGTTTCTTTGGTATGCGTGTGTGCGCCTTGGAGTGATATTTTGTGTCCATCTCTCTGTCCCTGTCGGTCTCCCCTGCACACAAGCGTGTGTGCGGTGTACTTGGCTCCTGTGTCTCTGTCTGTCTCCCCCCACACAAGTACATGCTGTGTTTGAGTGTATGCTTAGTGTGAGAGAGAAATTTCGTGCCCTTCTGTCTCCCTCTCCTGCAAACGACTGTTTGTGTCTTTTTGTGTCTGTGTGTGTCTGTGTCTGTGTGTGTGCGCGCGCGCGCGTGCGTGCTTGTGTGTGTGTGTGTGAGAGAGAGAGAGGCGAGAGAGAGAGAGAGAGAGACGCGAGAGACGCGAGAGACGCGAGAGACGCGAGACGAGAGACGAGAGACGAGAGACGAGAGACGAGAGACAGAGAGATTTTGTTTCTGCCTGCCTCTGCCTGCGCGTCTCTCTCTCTCTCTCTCTCTCTCTCTCTCTCTCTCTCTCTCTCGTCTCCCTCCCTCGTCTCCCTCCCTCCCTCTGCCCCGCAATCAAGTGTGTGTGAGAGCGCACGAGTGCTTTAGTGCTTGTCTTTCTGTATCCCTGTGTCTCTGCATGCTCCCCCTCCCGCAAAGGAACGCACGCACGCCGAGACTTTTCTCCCTTGCCGTCCCTGCAAGGACGCACGCACGCACGCACGCACGCACGCCCTCACCCGTCCCCTCCATCGCCTACCTGCTGCACTGTCTACAAAGTCACCGAGTTCTACGGCAGCTGTCGCCACGAACCCCACCCACCCTTGGCGATGTCGTCAGGTTACAGCGACCACGTAGACCTGGAGGCTCCATAGGGGGAGCGGGCCGGTAGACCGGGAAGTCCTACGCCCTCCCTAGTAGACCGGAAAACTCCAGCCTTCGGGTGCCGGTAGACCGGAGGGGAGCCGACGGCCGGGAGACCGGGCGACGCCGCCAGCCCCTCCGGCCGGTAGACCGGGCTCACCGAGGTCCGACTCCCAGTAGACCGGCCAGCGGTTCCGCGCCGTGCGCCAGGTAGACCGGCCAGCCCCTCGATCTCTGGAGGAAGACCGGCCAGACCCAGCTTTCCCGGCCGGTAGAACGGAGGGGAGCCGACGGCCGGGAGACCGGGCGACGCCGCCATCCCCTCCGACCGGTAGACCGGGCTCACCGAGGTCCGACTCCCAGTAGACCGGCCAGCGGTTCCGCGCCGTGGGCCAGGTAGACCGGCAGAGCCGCGCTCTCCGGTGGGTAAACCGGGAAGCCCCACGATCTCGGAGGAAGACCGCCAAGACCCAGCCTGCCCACCTCCGCCGGCGACTAGACCGGGCAGCCGCTCCAGGCCCACCGCCGTCGGTGTGGACCGGCGTTTGCCGAGCCCAAGGAGGGTAGACCGGGAAGACCTTTCTCCTCCGAGGTAGACCTGGAAGCCCCAGGCACTGCGGCGAGCAGGCAGGCAGGCAGGCAGGCAGGCAGGCAGGCAGGCAGGCAGGCAGGCAGGGCCGCTCCTTCCACTTGGTAGACCGGGAAGCCGCACGTTCTCGGAGGAAGACCGACAAGAACCAGCCTTCCTGGCTGGTAGACCGGATGGGAGCCGAGGGCCTGCAGGCCGGGCAACGCCGCTGTCTCCTCCGGCGGGTAGACAGGGCTTCCCGAGGTCCGGGGCCCAGTGGACAGGCCAGCGGTTTCGCGCCGTGCGCCAGGTGGTCAGGCAGAGCCTCTCTTTCCGGTGGGTAGACCGGGAAGCCCCGACGATCTCGGAGGAAGACCGGCAAACCCCAGCCTTCCCGGCCGGTAGACCGGGCTCACCGTGGTTGCGCTACCGTTCTCCAAGACCGGCCAGAGCCTCCCCCTCCTCGAAGGTTAGTAGACCGGGCAGCGGCTCCAGCCCCCCACTGCCTAGTGGACTGGCGCCTCGCGGCCTCCTGGAGGGTAGACCGGGAAGCCGTTTCTCCTCAGGTTGACCTGGAAGTCCCAGACCCTGCGGCAGGCAGGCAGGCAGGCAGGCAGGCAGGCAGGCAGGCAGGCAGGCAGGCAGGCCGCGTCCTGCCTTCCAGGTAGACCGGGTAAGAGCCTGTCCCTTTGTTTAGGAGCGCTGGTCAGGCGGCAGGAAGGAGGCAGGCAGGCAGGCAGGCAGGCAGGCAGGCAGGCAGGCAGGCAGGCAGGCAGGCAGGAAGACCGGCAAGACCCAGCCTTCCCGACAGGTAGACCGGAGGGGAGCCAAGGGCCGGGAGACCGGGCAACGCCGCCAGCCCCTCCGGACGGTAGATCGGGCTTCCCGAGGGCCGGCGCCCAGTAGACCGGCCAGCGGTTCCGCGCCGTGGGCCAGGTAGACCGGCCAGCCCCTCGATCTCTGGAGGAAGACCGGCCAGACCCAGCTTTCCCGGCCGGTAGACCGGAGGGGAGCCGACGGCCGGGAGACCGGGCAATGCCGCCAGCCCCTCCGACCGGTAGACCGGGCTCACCGAGGTCCGACTCCCAGTAGACCGGCCAGCGGTTCCGCGCCGTGCGCCAGGTAGACCGGGAAGCCCCTCCATCTCTGGAGGAAGACCGGCAAGACCCAGCTTTCCCGGCCGGTAGAACGGAGGGGAGCCGACGGCCGGGAGACCGGGCGACGCCGCCATCCCCTCCGACCGGTAGACCGGGCTCACCGAGGTCCGACTCCCAGTAGACCGGCCAGCGGTTCCGCGCCGTGGGCCAGGTAGACCGGCAGAGCCGCGCTCTCCGGTGGGTAAACCGGGAAGCCCCACGATCTCGGAGGAAGACCGCCAAGACCCAGCCTGCCCACCTCCGCCGGCGACTAGACCGGGCAGCCGCTCCAGGCCCACCGCCGTCAGTGTGGACCGGCGTTTGCCGAGCCCAAGGAGGGTAGACCGGGAAGACCTTTCTCCTCCGAGGTAGACCTGGAAGCCCCAGGCACTGCGGCGAGCAGGCAGGCAGGCAGGCAGGCAGGCAGGCAGGCAGGCAGGCAGGCAGGGCCGCTCCTTCCACTTGGTAGACCGGGAAGCCGCACGTTCTCGGAGGAAGACCGGCAAGAACCAGCCTTCCTGGCTGGTAGACCGGATGGGAGCCGAGGGCCTGCAGGCCGGGCAACGCCGCTGTCTCCTCCGGCGGGTAGACAGGGCTTCCCGAGGTCCGGGGCCCAGTGGACAGGCCAGCGGTTTCGCGCCGTGCGCCAGGTGGTCAGGCAGAGCCTCTCTTTCCGGTGGGTAGACCGGGAAGCCCCGACGATCTCGGAGGAAGACCGGCAAACCCCAGCCTTCCCGGCCGGTAGACCGGGCTCACCGTGGTTGCGCTACCGTTCTCCAAGACCGGCCAGAGCCTCCCCCTCCTCGAAGGTTAGTAGACCGGGCAGCGGCTCCAGCCCCCCACTGCCTAGTGGACTGGCGCCTCGCGGCCTCCTGGAGGGTAGACCGGGAAGCCGTTTCTCCTCAGGTTGACCTGGAAGTCCCAGACCCTGCGGCAGGCAGGCAGGCAGGCAGGCAGGCAGGCAGGCAGGCAGGCAGGCAGGCAGGCCGCGTCCTGCCTTCCAGGTAGACCGGGTAAGAGCCTGTCCCTTTGTTTAGGAGCGCTGGTCAGGCGGCAGGAAGGAGGCAGGCAGGCAGGCAGGCAGGCAGGCAGGCAGGCAGGCAGGAAGACCGGCAAGACCCAGCCTTCCCGACCGGTAGACCGGAGGGGAGCCAAGGGCCGGGAGACCGGGCAACGCCGCCAGCCCCTCCGGACGGTAGATCGGGCTTCCCGAGGGCCGGCGCCCAGTAGACCGGCCAGCGGTAACGCGCCGTGGGCCAGGTAGACCGGCAAGCCCCTCGATCTCTGGAGGAAGACCGGCAAGACCCAGCTTTCCCGGCCGGTAGACCGGAGGGGAGCCGAGGGCCGGGCGACCGAGTAGACCGGCCAGCGGTGCCGCGCCGTACGCCAGGTAGACCGGCGGACCCCCCCGCTTTCCGATGGGTAGACCGGGAAGTCCCCACGATCTCGGAGGAAGACCGGCAAGACCCAGCCTTCCCGAACGGTAGACCGGAGGGGAGCCGAGGGCCGGGAGACCGGGTAACGTCGCCTGCCCCTCCGGCGGCTCGACCGGGAAGCCTCCCTTCCTCGGAGGTAGACCGGCAGGACCCAGCCTCCACGGCCAGCAGCGCCCAGGGCCGGGAGACCGGGCACCGCTGCCAGCCCCGGGCCGGACCCGTTCTCGGGAGGGGCCCGGCAAGGCCCAGCCTCCACGGCCGGCAGACTGGGGGGACTCCGTTCGCAGGCCCACCCGCCGCCGGGAGGACCGGGGCCTTCGCGAGTAGACCGGGCGGTCGGCTGGCCTCCGGCGGGTAGACCGGGGAGGACCGCGAAGCCCCAGCCGCCTCGCCCGGGCGGAGAACGGGGGGACCGGCAGAGGACAGACCTCCCAGCGGTAGACCGGGAAAGCCTTCCATCCTCTGAAGGGGACCGCCACGTCCCAGCTTCCCTGGCCAGCAGTGGACCGGAGAGCTGCCAGCGGCCGCAGGAAGAACGGGCCACGCTGCCGGCCCCTCCGACGGGGAGCTAGACCCGGCCGCCCCCCCCCGGAAAACGGCCAGCGCTTCCCCTCCTTACGCCGGGAAGACCGGCCCACCCGCCCCCGCTTGCCGGCCGGTAGACCGGGGCCACCGGCAAACTTGCCTGGACCGGCAAACTTGCCTGGACCCACACAGACGCCCGGAAGCCTGCCCTTCTCCGGCCTTCGCACCCTCCGCCAACCGCTCTCGCCTCGCCTCCCTCCGCCTCCCGTTCTCGGAGGTAGACCGGCAAGCCCCAGTCCCCCCCGGCCCGGCTAGTAGACCGGTTAGCAGCGGTACCAGTCCGGCCGTCAGGTGGCCCGGCGCTTCCCAGCCCCAAGCAGGGGAGACCGGGAAGCCGTCTGTCCTCGAGGTAGAGCTGGAAGCCCCAGCCCGGCAGGCCTCCGTCGGGCCGACCGGGAATTCTCCCTTCCTCGGAGGTAGACCGGCAAGACCCAGCCGGCCGACTGCAGGGGAGCCCAGGGCCGGGAGAACGGGGTGACCGTGGACGCGAGAAGCAGACTGGGCCTTCTCTGGGTAGACCGGGAGGCCCCCCGTTCTCGGAAGGGGGCCGGCGAGGCCCTCGCGAGTAGACCGGGCGGTCGGCAGGCCTCCGGCGGGTAGACCGGGGAGGACCGCGAAGCCCCAGCCGCAGGGAGAACGGGCCGCAAGGCCGGCCCCTCCGACGTGGAGCTACACCCGGCCGCCGCCCCGCCAGCGCTTCCGCTCCTTCCGCCGGGAAGACCGGCCGAGCCACCCCCGCTTGCCGGCCGGTAGACCGGGGCCACACACTGGCAACCGCGCCCCCTGGACCGGGCAGGGGCCGGACCCACGCAGACGCCCGGAAGCCTGCCCTCCGCCGGCCTTCGCCCGCCCGTCGCCGAGAAGCAGAGGCCGGGCTCCGGGAACGGTCTACCGCCGCCCCGCCGCATGGGTAGACCGGCACGACCGGGGAGCCACGGAGCCTCTTGCCGGAGCGAGCCTGCCGCGTCTGGCCGCCAGGGGCTTCCGAGACGCCGGCCTGCGGCGGCGGCGGCGCCGGTGCCCCAGACGCCGTCCGCTCTCGCCGGGCAAGGACGGCATGCGCGCGGAGATTTCTGGCGACAGGGTTTTCAGGACCCTCTGGAGAACCGCAGACGACCCAACCGCGCTCCCCGGCCAGTGTGGACCCACGGCGGGGGCAGGCGCGGCGTCTGACGCGGTACTTCTGGTTGAACCGAAGACGACCCAACCGCGCTCCCCGGCCAGTGTAGACCCACGGCGGGGGTAGGCGTGGCGTCCGACGCGGTTCTTCCGGGGGGAACCGAAGACGACCCAACCGCGCTCCACGGCCAGTGTAGACCCACGGCGCGGGGCAGGCGCGGCGTCCGACCCGGTTCCCTCGGAGCAGCGGTGAGCAGCCTCCGGTTCTCCGATCCCGTGCCAC
>NW_028118609.1:0-17169 GCF_965113315.1 Podarcis vaucheri | reverse complement strand
GAACAACAGGAGTCACCGGCAAACTGCAAAATCAGGCGACAATTCCATCTCTCTTGTGGGAGGCCAACACCCAGTTGTTCATTGCAGAATGTAGGAAGTCCAGCAAATCATCAAGCCTGTGTTGTCAATACAAGGGTTGCTTTGATAGGTTAGCATCTTTACCACCAGCCAGACCCTCCATTCAACTCATATTTTTTTAGCCTCTTCCTCTGGTGAGGAGAGCATGAACCCCAACTTCTAAGGTCCAGGGTACACCTGGACTATCCTCACTCCCTGCCCTGGGGGGGGGGAAGTGGTAATATTATATTCACTGCATCTTTTCTCATCCCCACCCCTATGATAACAGCGTCCAACTGTGCTCCAGGGCAAGAAATATCAGTCATCAGTAGTTATAATAATACTGTAATAATTTATTATTTATACCCCACCCATCTGACTGGGCCTCCCCAGCCACTCTGGGCGGCTTCCAACAAAGGATTAAAAATACATTAAAACATCAGTAATAAAAAACTTCCCTAAACAGGGCTGCCTTCAGATGTCTTCTAAACCATCAGATAGTTGTTTATTTCCTTGACATCTGACGGGAGGGCGTTCCACAGGGTGGGCGCCACTACCAAGAAGGCCCTCTGCCTGGTTCCCTGTAACTTCACTTCTCACAGGGAGGGAACCGCCAGAAGGCCCTCGGCGCGGGATCTTAGTGCCTGGGCTGAATGATGGAGGTGGAGATGCTCCTTCAGGGCCGAGGCCATTTTGGGCTTTAAAGATCAGCACCAACACTTTGAATTGTGCTCGGAAACGTACCTGTCATTTTGAGTACTCTGTGCAGCCCATTGTGACTGTGGGGTGGAAGGCAGTGGGGATCAAGGGTAAGTGGAACCAGAGAGAGAGAGAGAGAGAGAGAGAGAGAGGTGCATTTTGCAATTGTATGCATGCAATTTTGAGGGGAAGTTTAAGGCTGTAAGGTGAGGTTGACATTATCTGCATTCTTCTGGGTTTTGTTTGGCCTTTTGTACGCTCAGGGCAGATGAAGCGTACAGGAGAGTTTGGAATTTGTTTTGGCATTTTACAAACTTGGGGGGGTATCATGGGGGCAAAGAAAGCGTCCCATGTGCCTCTGTCTGTTTCACTATCTATTCTTGAGTGCTGCGGCTCAAAACCATTTTGTTTGCCTGAAAAAGGAGCTTTGAGTCCTCGCAGTCTTTGGGTGAAAGCAAAAATACTACTCAGAAATCCGTATGTGTTGCAAGATGTTTTCCACCAGTGGTTGGCAGAAGGTAGACTGGGGTATTTATTGGATGAATTCTGAGAAACAAGCTTCGCTGTGTTGGCTTTGGCATCAATTAGCAGGAACGTGAAAGCAAATATTTTTGGCATTGCAATTGTTTCAGCTAGAAAATGTGCAAGCGAGAATATTGGGAGTGGAGGCATTTGAATTTCCGAAAAGGTCAGGATTCTTTCTTTAAACAACGTAAGGACTCTACCACTATGCAAAAGCACATAACCTGTTTTCTTAGAGTAACAAAGAAACACAGGGGCATCCCACAGTGCCTTGTTGAACCCCTTGAGTCAGCCCTCTCTGGGGTCTTCTGCATCAAGGGAAGAGCAAAAAAAATCAGATCATTCTCATTCACAGGCGATAGTTGGGTGGGGGCATGTGAGGAAGAATGAGCTGAAGAAAGCATGCTGGTTGGTTGTTTATTTTTATTTAATAGTCTTAGAGTCACAAAATGTTTAGGGGTATGCGTACCCCTGCGCACCACCCCCACCCCTCCCCAGAAAAAAGCACTGTGCACATGGGTATGTATGTTATTATTGCTGTAAGAAAAACAAATGGACCGACCTGCATCATCTGAGGTCCTTCGTCGCGAGCCTCCTCCACAAGAGATCTGGAGGGGGCAAGATAAAGATGGGCCTTTTCAGTGGTGGCTCCCAGTTCGTGGAATGCTCTCCCCAGGAAGGCTTGCCTGGAGCCTTTGTTAGGTTGGCACCCTGGGGAGGTTGTGGGCTCCCCTTCCTTGAAGGTCTTTAAGCAGAGGTTGGGTGGCCATCTGCCATGGATGCTTTAGCTGAGATTCCTGCATTGCAGCGGGGTCAGACTAGATGACCCTTGGGGTCCCTAACAACTCTACGATTCTATAGCTTTAGGCACCAGGCAAAAGCATCCATCTTCTCCCCGGCTATTGGCTAACTAAACAACCTATGGCTTTTTAAACTGTGGGTGTTGTTTTGTTTCTTATTGTTGTTATAGGAATTCTAAGGTCTTATATTTATAAAATAAATGTTCATAAATGTACAAGGCAAACACATACATAAGTATATAAACCACGTGTCTGAAATAGTGCAGGAGAACAACCCTGAAGCCATTTTGACTCTCCTAAGGGAAAGGGAGCAGTATTTTTCTTATAACATTGTGTTATATATTTTTGTGGTTTTTATATTGTAAACCACCCTGCGATCCTCAGATGATGGACAGTATAGAAGTATAATGTATATAATAAAATAAATAAATGCCAGAGGAGGAACACAGCTGCTGCCTTCGAAATAGTTTCACAGTAAACTGCTTTCGTGTCATTCATATTTGTCTGAATTTGCCAGAATAAACAGACTCTCAGAACATTATCAAGAAGTTGCTTGCTGTGCAAGGGACAAATAGGCACCATGTTCTTTGACAGGTATGGAACGTTCCAGAACAAATGTAAGATCAATCACACTTCAGAACTCCCTTCTTAGCTCTCAGCTGAATTAATATTCACCGATGAACCAATGAAGGTAATCGTTGTGGGTTTTTTCCCCTCTCAACACTCAGAGCTCCCATCCTCAGAACACCTGAGTGTGGCGGATGCGACGTGGTTGGCGCTCAACGTGGTTTCCGGAGGAGGCAGTTTCTCCAGCTCCCAGCCCATCGGCGTGACCAAGATTGCCAAATCAGTGATAGCTCCGTTGGCTGATCAGAACATCTCAGTATTCATGCTCTCTACTTATCAGACAGACTTCATCCTGGTAAGGAAACACAATGTGAGCAGAGAAATGACAGAAGTCATGCTCCATCTACAGAAGACCTGATAGGAATCAGATGGGGGGCCTCCCCTGAGACTATGACTTTAAGGGAATGATCCCCAATTATTTCCTATTTACCCTCTGCTTGACTTCTGAATTTTTAAAATTTTGATAACAGGTAACCGACATGCAACATGGTGTCAGAAGTGGCACTTACTGCAGCGGTTTCTAGCATGTATTGGTTGGCAGTGGGAAGCCTCTGGATTTGACTGTGGCACAACATCAGTCCTGCACACCCAATTACTCTAGCTTGCACTTTACTCAGAAAACGGGGCACTCGCTCTGCTCCTAATCAGTGATAGCCCTCATCCTGTGGTCCCTGTGTGCTGCCTTTGGGGATACCTTGCTTAGTGCAAGCCCTCTCCCTTGTCCTTCCTGCAGCACTCAGCATCCCAGAGTTTTTTGAACTTCTGTCTGTCCTTAGTAGGCGGCTGGACCCCTCTTGGCACATGCCTGTAAAATCATGTGTGAGAGTGCTGAGGCGTCAGAAATGTTGCAGCTTTGCACTTCAGCTGCTTTTGAACCACTGATAGCCAGTTGTTTTTCGAAACAAAAATGGGGGAAAGGAAAGGAAGCTCTTTAGGTCCTTAAGAAGTATTCCACACCAGGCAATACCTTCTTTTTTCGTCTTTAGGACGACTACAAATGCACAATGGTCTGAGGAAGCTTTTGTGCTCTGGATGTTAAGAAAAGTGTAGTGGGGGTATGGGGGTTCCTAGGAGCAGAGTAGACAATGAACCAGGGAAGTATCCTGCTATCTGTGCATGAGTGGGGAAGCTTATGGAAGCACCTGCCTGAATCAGGGCCTGTCTAGGAGCCAGGAAGATTGGAGCTCCAGTGTCTTCCAATAATAATAATAATAATAATTTATTATTTATACCCCACCCATCTGGCTGAGTTTCCCCAGCCACTCTGGGAGGCTCCCAATCAAGTGTTAAAAACAATACAGCATTAAATATTAAAAACTTCCCTAAACAGGGCTGCCTTCAGGTGTCTTTTAAAAATAAGATAGCTGCTTATTTCCTTGACATCTGAAGGGAGGGCGTTCCACTGGGCGGGCACCACTACCAAGAAGGCCCTCTGTCTGGTTCCCTGTAACCTCACTTCTCGCAATGAGGGAACTGCCAGAAGGCCCTCGGCGCTGGACCTCAGTGTCTGGGCAGAACGATGGGGGTGGAGACGCTCCTTCAGGTATACTGGGCCGAGGCCATTTAGGGAGATCTCTCAGGACCGGTGTTATCCCGGTGGCGACTCCCAGTTGCGTCTAGCCTCCGCATTCTGGATTAATTGCAGTTTCCAGGTCACCTTCAAAGGTACCTTCAAAGGTAGCCCCATGTAGAGCACATTGCAGTAGTCCAAGTGGGAGATAACTAGATCATGCACCACTCTTCCTAGACAGGGGAAACAAAGACATATGCATACATACCTGGCTGGCACACCCATAAGGCAAGGGGAGGCAACTGCCTCAGGCAGCAAGATCCGCAGAGCAGCAGATTCCAGTGTAGATCTTTATTCCCCTTGTTATTCCCCTTGTTCCTGATCTCTCCCCCCTGAGAGGGAGGCGCACCATTCTGTGGTTCACCTCAGGTATCAAAACGTATTGGGTCAGCCCGGCAAAAACACTCATGCCCTTACTCCCATCCAAGCAATCTCTGTCCATGGTCCTGTTTGATATGGGCCATAAGTGCCGACTCCTTGGGGCCACAAAATTCCCCATGAGGGGGCTGGGCACC
The DNA here is from genome assembly GCF_965113315.1 of Podarcis vaucheri. Taxonomy (NCBI): domain Eukaryota; kingdom Metazoa; phylum Chordata; class Lepidosauria; order Squamata; family Lacertidae; genus Podarcis; species Podarcis vaucheri. The sequence goes on along the minus strand of NW_028118609.1, from coordinate 12,379 downwards.
CACAGATTTTGGTGCCAGGGCCATGCGTCCTGCATGGCACCCACAGCCCTGGGCACCCACAGTCGCAAGGCCAAGCTGGCACTCCTGGTGAGGGGCTTCATGCATGAATTAGACTTAAGCATGTTGGTTATATGAGGCGGATTGTCCCACAGTAACCCCAGCCTGGGAGCTTAGAGTGAAGGGCAGGCAATGAATTAAAATAATAGCAACAGTGTCTTTGTTTTTCTCATGAGCCGATTTCTTCTTCTTCTTCTTCTTCTTCTTCTTCTTCTTCTTCTTCTTCTTCTTCTTCTCAGATACGTGAGCGGGACCTGCCCTTTGTGACGCACACGCTGGCTTCTGAATTCACCATCCTCAGGGTCGTGAACGGGGAGGCGGTGGCAGCCGACAGCCTCGGGATAACAAACGGATTTATGAAACCGAAACTGGGTATGGTTCCCCTCCAGTTTGCCACCTGTCCCCAGTTTTACGGGGATCAGTGTTCTCTTTCTGGTCACAGTCCATTGCAAACCAAGACCCCTTTTAATGGTGTATGCCAATTTCCTTTGGGGGGGGCACCATCCAACATCGTGCCACGGTGAAGCAGTACCCTTGTTCCCAATGTTTTGCTGCAGCAGAATGTGGTTGCAGAAGAGAATGCCTCAGCAGGTTGCTGGTAACTCTGTTGTGTGAAGAACTGCGCCATCTATTGCATGATGAGTTTCTACTGATGCGCTAGGCTCCCTGCCTCCAGCCCTACCAGTCCCAACGAGCGCAAGCTGCCGCAGCAGAAATAACTTCTTATCATTCCTGCAGGACGGAACCCTCTGTCTTTTACATCTGTGTGTCTCTTCCTCTCTTTCAGTTCAGAGGCCTGTCATCCACCCACTTTCCAGCCCAAGTAACATGTTCTGTGTCACCAGCCTGGACCCAGATACCCTCCCTTCGGTTGCTACACTCCTTATGGATGTCATGTTTTACTCCAATGGGTAAGTTCAAACCAGGGAATTGGGGTGGGGGCACAAGGGAGAAGGAAGCTTCCTTAAACCTTACAAGAAATGCCTTTGGACTTAACCCACTTGAGACAATTTCCCTTCACGACGCCCTGGGATTGCCAGGAACTCTGCCGGAAGCTTCTTGAAAGAAGGGGTGCCACATGATACCTGTTCCACAGCTATTGATCTTTTAGGGTGCACTTTGGAGCTCCTTGCCTCTGTATTCTTCCTGCCACCGGCAAAAAAAAATTTTTGTTTAGGCAAGGTATGTAGAATGATGGCATGCGTTTTAATCTGGCTTTTAGCTTGTCGTTGATTTCAGTTTTGTTTATAGTTGTTTTTAACTGTATTAAATTTGACACTTTATTCTTTTTGTAAACTGCTTTGGGCAGAATCAAGCAGCATATAAATTGTTCCCAAATTTGGTTCTCCCTTCCTCCACAGAGTAAAAGATTTTATGGTGGGCAATGAAGACTCTGGACACATTCGCTTTTTCTCATTCTCCCTCATTGAGGGTTACATTTCTTTGGTGATGGATGTACAGACGCAGAAAAGGTGAGAACCGGCTTCATAAATCCTATTCACTGGGCCTTGAGCATTTATTAGGAGACCTCGCATGTGCCCCCATTCAAATACACAGCGCCCACATGAATGCCAAAAATCCAGCTGGCTCCTGAAGTAACTTAAAAGAGCCCCGGAATACATACAGGCTTCATATACCCATCCCAGAACATGGAAGCCATTGTCAAAAAGCAAGCCGGAATGGTGCAAGGGAGTTACACCAAGGGTGGACGTGAGGGATGGGTTCCTGGGAGAGGAGATGCCTTCAGGAACATTCCAGGGAAAACAGCACTTTGGGGTGGTCTTTTGCGGGATCTGGGTTCGAATTCTTCTGGGGAACAGAAGAAAGAGCAGCAGGTGGGATCTTTTACTCCGGAATATATGTGGCTTTAGAATTTTATATTGGCCATGTCTTGCAAGCCACTGAGTGTCATTGCATTAGTTACTGTATTTTTCGCTCTATAAGATGCACTTTTTCCCCTCCAAAAATTAAGGGGGAATGTGTGTGCGTCTTATGGAGCGAATGCAGGCTCCATGGCTTCAGCGATAGCAACGCGAAGCCTCCGAAGGGCAGTGGGAGTGCTCCCACTTCGCTCCGGAGGCTTCGCGTTGCTTTTGCTGAAGCCTGGAGAGCGAGAGGGGTCGGTGCGCACCGATCCCTCTTGCTCTCCTGGCTTTGCTTCGCTGGAGAGGCCTTGCACAGCTTTCCCTCTCTGCGCAGCACCCCTTCAGCAAAGCGGGAGGAGAAATGGAAGGGGCTCCGTTTCTCCTGCCGCTTCACTGAAGGGGCGCTGAGCAGAGAGGGAGAGATTTTTATTTCTTGTTTTCCCCCTCTAAAACAAGGTGCGTCCTATAGAGCGAAAAATACGGTATATGTTTATTTATTAAATTTATACCCCGCCCTTCCTCTTAAAGGAGGCAGGGGTGGCAAAACAGTTTTTGGGTTGGTAGATGGTTTGATTGCATTCATAGGCCACCTTTTTCTTCGAAGAGTTCAAGGTGGTGCACATAGTAAACTTTAGCTGGCAACAACCCTAAATCTAAAAATCTTGCATCAAAGATGCCATAGGCCTCCCTGGGTGCATAAATGGGTGCTGGGTTTCTCGAGTTCTTTCTAATACAGCAGGACGGACTAAAACCTTATTTTCCTGTTCTCTCTCTTTTTAAAAGGTTTCCTAATAATTTGTTGTTTACAAGTGCATCGGGAGAACTCTGGAAGATGGTCCGGATTGGAGGGCAGCCTCTGGGATTCGGTAGGTTGTGCCTTAGAGGCTGACTTGCTGAGGTGGGATTTACTGAGAAGCTAATGGATTTGCCTGTCGTTTCCCTGTCCATATATCCATCAGGGAACATGGGGTATACAGAGTAAGGCAGGAGTCGGGCTGCAATCCTTCTCTTCTGCTCATTGGGATATGGGGCACCTCTCCCTCAACATGGGAAGTCCCATTCATCCAAGCGGTACGGATCATTACCAGGGGGACGAGCAACACAATGCCCTTTCCCACGATACTCCATTGTTTCTAGCCCAGCCATGGTACTCCATTCCGTTTCCCCCTCCTTCCCACCTCAGCAAGTCAGCAGGCTGTATACCCCCTGGCCTCCCCTCTCATGATCCTCACCATAAAGATTATGCACCTCACGGTTTCGCAGATGGCTCTGTGCAACAGGAAATGCCAAGAGCAGAGAGCAAACAAATCCCTGCAGTAAACAGAGGATCTTCTCAAAGCCTCTGTTTCTCAGATAAACTCATTCCTGACGCTCGCTTCACCGCCAGTTGAAGGACCTGTGACTGCAGGAGCCAACAGGGCGCCCTCTTTGGCATAGGCGCCAACTCCTAGGGGCCAAGGCAGTGCCAGATTTACATATAAACTGAACAAGCTATAGCTTAGGGACCCACTCTCTTGGGAGGGCCCCCCCAAAAAATTTAAAAGGGGAAAAAACCTGGATGTACATTTTCAAAATACAGTGGTACCTCAGGTTACAGATGCTTCAGGTTACAGACGCTTCAGGTTACAGACTCCGCTAACCCAGAATAGTACCTCTGGTTAAGAACTTTGCTTCAAGATGAGAACAAAAATTGCACGGCAGCGGCAGGCCCCATTAGCTAAAGTGGTACCTCAGGTTAAGAACAGTTTCAGGTTAAGAACGGACCTCCAGAACGAATTAAGTTCTTAACCCGAGGTACCACTGTATAAGATAAAAAAACAAATAAAATAAAACCTACATACAGCAACAGTGTTTTGTGTTGTGTAGGCTCCTGCGATATAAGTAATGGGCCCCAATCATTTTAGGTTAGAGCTTAATAATTATTTCACTATTAATATACTTAATTGTATTTCAGTTCAACCATTACTTTGAAAAAATACATATTTTGTTGGGTGCAAATGGCTTTAGATACCTATTAGGTCCATAAATTGCCATATAGCATATATTCAACAAACAAAACAAGTGACAATTTGTTGTTGACAAAGGACAGCTGGACATATAAAGGGCCCTATTACGTTCAGTAGCTTAGGGCCTCATCAAACCTAAATCTGGCCCTGGACCAAGGCAGTTTTGCACCCCCTCCTCCCCATGAATTTTTTGAGGGAGCCAGACACCCTCAATGATCAGAGGTTGTCTGGCTCCTCACAACGTCACACGCGTGACGTCAGGACATTGCGCAACTTCACTCCGAGCCCCCTCAATTCCTCTGTAGAGAAGCTGGCGCCTCTGCTCCTCTGTGTTTGGAACAAGTTGAGGCTTTCCAGACTAGTCACCCTGGGTAGCCCTGCAGAAAGAAGATTATAGTAATCTAATCCTGGTTCCCAAAGCGGGAATGTCTGTGGCCCCATTGCATCTTTCCTCGGCTAACACAGGAGTTTGTAATGAGCTGTTGTTTTCTCCTCCTCTTTCCCCCAGATGAATGTGGAATTGTGGCACAGATTTCTGAACCGTTGGCAGCAGCAGACATCCCAGCCTATTACATCAGTACCTTTAAGTTTGATCATGCACTGGTAAGTCCCAGGATGCTACTGTTAAACCAAGACCATTGGTCCATCGAGAGGGAATAGCAGAGGCTGCTCAGGCAAGCTTTACTAGGGCATTGTGTTGTTGTTGTTGTTGTTGTTAAAATTTCTATACTGCCCTTCATCCAATAATCACATAGCAACAAATAACCCTCCCTGCAGTTTAAAAGGCCATAGATTGTTTAATTAGCCAAAGGCCTTAGGAAAAGAGGAACGTTTCGCTTGTCACCTAAAGATTTACCCAGGCCTTTGGCCATTAAATAATCTATGGCCTCTATGTGGGGGCTATTATTAATATTATTGTTGTTATTATTTTATTTGCTGTTTTTTATTATGCTTCAGATTATGTTTTTATTATCACGTTCCTTGAATTTGTTCTTAATGATCTACACCATCCTGGGGTCTTTTGATAAAGGGTGGTATGTAAATTTAATAATAATAATAATAATAATAATAATAATAATAATACCCTGGCTGGCAGTGGCTCTCTAGGGTTTCAGGTAGGGAATCTCCCAGCTTCACCTGCAGACACCAGGTGTAGTAAACAAAAACCTGCCCTTATACAGGGATTGAACTTGGCTCCTTATTTCCTCATGCAAAGCAAACCTTCGGCCACTGAGCTGAAGCTCTTCCCTGTGGAGAAAGAGAAGGTCCATTTTGGACATCCCACCCACCAGCGATAAAATATCTTTGGCAGCAGACTAGTGACGCTGTTAGGGTCTTTTGTTTTAATGTGTTTTAATGTGTGTGCCAAGTCGCATGCTGTGTTTAAGAGTCTCTCCCCTCACTGCCCCCCCCCAAAAAAATAACAATCCCCATGATGCTGCCCATTACCTTTCCTACATTAAGCCTCTTTCGGAGAGAGCCCTGACCTTCTAACCCATTAAAAGCTCAGGCAGCAAATCCCAGCTTTTCTCCTCCTCTGGTCAGATTTTTTTTGTTTTGTTTATATATTTTTTGGCACCGGCCTCTTTTCTAGCCTGGAAACTCCAATGTGTACTCTGTTTTTTAAAAAAGGAAAAAAGTCAACACCATCTCAGATAGCGAAGGTCAAATGGTTACATCCACTTGGTTTATTTCCTTAAACATTAACCACGCTGATAAGATAAGCCCATAAGAGCCTTCCTAAAGCTAACACACATGGGCTTATTTCACACTGGGGTGATAAGCCTGTGTCTGGGCTATGCCACTTTGGAGGTGGCGGGGAGGGGGTGTGCCTGACATCAGGGTCCAAAAAGTATTTCTTGCACCTAGAAAACTAGCTGCTCAGGGAGAAAAATAGAGTAACATCCAGTCATAGATCTCAGTGGCAAAGTGCTTGCTTTGAATGTATAGTCCCAAGCTGAGTTCCTGGGATTTATAGAGAGGACTGGGGAGGTTCTCTGAAACTCTACAAAGATGCTGCCAGTCCATGTAAGCAATACTAAGGTGGATGGACAAAAGTCTGCTTCCTTTTGTCCTTGGCACTCTGTATTTCTGCATGCAGGGCCTAGTTAGAGTGCTGTTATTGTTGTTGTTTGGGGGCGTTGTTTGTTTTTATATGGAGGAGCATTCAGTTATTGAACACCCCCATAGTTGAAAGTGGTTCATCCCTACAATTCTGTGATTCTGCAACACACCCAACACCTTGCCACTCGTAGAACACCACCAGTTGGATATCCGCCTTGGTGGGGCTTTTTCTGGCAGCAGCCAAGGGAAAGCTTTTAAAAAAGTGCTTCTCTGCCATGTCCTATGGCCCTTAATTGTCCTCTCGGGGACCTATAGGATTGTACCCATTATTAATTAAAAATTATGGGTGATAACCCAAAGAAGCCATTGAAGTGGCTGGACTGATTTGGATGGGTCTACTCTTGATTGTGATGTGAGAGAGCAATATCTGGGACACGGTTTTAGGGTGGATGGGGATACATACGAGAACTGCACATTCTCTTTCGGCAGTGATTGACAAAAGAAGAAAGTTCTTAAGAGAGATTGCTGTGTTTCCCCAGGGAGAATCAGAATGTTAGGTTTATTTTAATTCAGATGTGTGTAACTTGCATTTTCTTTCTTTTTAGTCATTTCGAAATGGGCATCTTTTTTTTCCAAGGGGGCAAGGTGTGCTTTCCCAAGCAAACTTGAGTATTCTGTGTTTAACATGAATTTTACTATCTAATGAGACCATTGATCCATAAAATGAAAGCAGCAAACAATGTACTGCAGTCACACAATCAATCAATCAGTAGCTGAACTGGGTTCCACACAGTCACAAAAACAAAACCACAAAATAAATAGCAAAAACAGACCTCAGTGTAACACTCAAAACGGAAGTGTGACACTCAAATCGGAAGCGTAACACTCAAAATGGAGTACCTTCGGCTTACAAAAAGAGTTCACAAACCAGAACACTTACTTCCAGGTTTGCAGTGTTTGGGTTCCAAGTTGTTTGAGTACCAAGGCGTTTGAGAACCAAGGTACCACTGTATTGTTAAACTTGGTTTTGCCGTGGTCCAAGGACTAGAAACAAATAAGTGAACCTGACTCCGCAAAGCTAATGCTAGATATCATCTTAACATTCTGTCCATCTATTCTGGGCACCCTGCAATGTTGCATTTATGACAGTTGGCCTATAATTTATCATATCTAGAAGTCTGAATTTCTATCAAAATGTAGCGTCCTGGTTTTCAGGGGTGGTTGTTCTTTCTTCCCCCCACTACAGGTACCAGAAGAAAATATCAACGGTGTTATCAATGCACTTCAAGTGAGTCAAGCTGAAAAGCACTAGGAATCCTTTGGAGCGGGACTAAGGGTGCATTTTCTGTCAAAAATTCTTCTCAGTATTTTCTTGGAGCAAGGAGAGAGAGAGAAAAAAAGTGGTTGTTTGTTTTTTTACTCCAAAGAGAGCCTGGGAAAAGAAGCCGTTGCCACGTGTGAAGAAAATAAGAAACAAAAGACTGCTTGAGAGGCATAAATAACTCCTGATAGCTTTTTTAAAAATAGCTATTTTGAAAATAAAATCTTCAAAGGGGCAGAGCACGGTGAGGAGCAAGAAGGAAAAATGTTTGGGATTTAAAAACTGTGGAGGGTTTCTGAAGTTCAAAATGTACCAATTCTGCTGTTTTCTCTTTCAACCCACCCACCCTCTCCCCCTTTTTCATTTTCATTTGCCGGTGTGACAGAAAAACACCGTTATCCGAGGTTTGAAATAAAAGAGACTGTGTAGTTCAACTGAGGGAGGAACTGGGATGGAGCACATTTGTGAGGATGGGAAGAGCAAAAGTGTAGCACGCATTTGCGGAAGAACAGTGAGAAGGGGAAATAAAATACAATTTTGGACTCTTGTCGCCTTTTCTGTGAACAACATTAAGTGTGTCAAGACAAGAGGGTCAGTTGTTACAAGGAAGCGTCATCATGCTACGAGGACAAAAAGGGAGCCGTCCTGTCTCAGACTATCTATTCCAGCATTTTGTTTAGAAACAGAAAGCAGATGATGGCTCCATTTTAGCTCTGTATCGTCAGCACCAGCCTTTCTCAATCTTGGGTTGCTGTTGGACTACAACTCCCATCATCCCCAGCTATCAGGACCAGTGGTCATGGGTGATGGGGGTTGTAGTCCAGCAACACCCGGGCTCTGCGTGATTTCAGGCACGGAGCCACTCCCAGCCCTACCCAGACGCCATTGGGGATTGAACCCAGTTGCTCAAACCACTACAGCTACAGCCCTGCTTCCCCATAGTGGCCAAGCAGATGCTTCTAGAAGCCAGCAGTGAGCATTAAGACGACAGGCTTTCTCTGCTTGTTTGCAATACTGGCTCTGCTTTGCTCTGTTTGGCTAGCATGGCGAACACCTCTCAGGAGAGATGCATGAACTGGTCTGATGCTCTGCGGAAGCCACCTAAAACGAGTGGCCGTCGCTGTGCTGTTTGGCAGGGAATTTTTTTCGCCAGGAAAAGGACTTCAGTGGAAGAGCCACAAGTTCCCAGTGGCCAAGCCACAATATCTCCCAATAAAAAGGCAATGGGAAAGGCCTGAGACCCTGGAAAGTTGATGCCAGGCAATGCTGGACTCAGCTGGCACAGTGTCCTCTCAATGGAGGCTGTGTCCATATGGGCAAATGGGGCACTGCCCCACCAACCTCTGCCTGCCTTCAGCCAGCCCCCACCTGCCTGCCTTCCTGGATGAAGAGCTGGTCCGGGGGGTGGCATTGCCCCCATCAGCTTCCTCCTCCTCCCTCTCAGTTTGCCCCTTGTAGAATTCAGCAGGAAAGACAAAACTAGACTAAGTTCACTCTGTTTGTCATTGGCTCTGGCGCCACCTACTGGTGGGCTCCTTGACTTCCAACCAGTCCCAGTGGATTGATCGGGTTGCATATTCCCAGTCTTTCTCGGCAGGCAAGACTGGGAAATAAAACCACAAGCAATGTAGCTGCTCAAAACATAGCAGGATAATTTTTTTATAGGTGTTTTCAATGACGTTGGGGTGGATTTTTTTCCAGGGCTTGGTGCTTTTCCCCCGTGGAAAATGTTCCATGTTATGAGTTCATGAGCAACAGCCAATGGATGCTGTGCCCTAAAGTATCAGAAAATCGCCCAAGGCAAACAGAGATTTTTTTCAGTGCAAATTTTATCAATCCAATTCAAAGGTTTGTGGAAGACCCAAACTGCTGTGCATTATCTCATTTTCAGCAGGTTGGAGCAGAGATGTGAGGGTGGGGCAACATAAGAAGCTGCTTTTTATTGTCAGGCCATTGATTTCTCTAGCTGACTGGCAGCCGCTCTCCAGGGTTTCAGACAGAGGCACCCTCTCAGCCCTTCCTGGAGATGGCAGGGATTGAACGTGGCACCTTGTGCATGCAACGCAACTGCTCTCCTCCTGAGCTATTGCTCTTCCCTGTTTGGGAATTACAGTCATTTCCCTGTAGAAGCCAGTGGGCGCAATTTGAATGCGTTCTCTTGGGCATAGCCCATTGACATGAGTGGGATGTGGTGCTTGTGCCCTCTGTTGTAGAAACTGACTTGGATCCTGTTCAGACGCAAAATGGGACTGATTTTGTTTGCTTAGTTCCTCCATTCAGAATTGCGAGTTAGCCATTGGGATGCACTGCTGATTTTTTTTGGGGGGGGGGACTGAAATGTTGATTTCGTAACATTTGTACTTAAAAGAACTTCTCTGTGTCACTGCAATTGTACGCCTCTAAGAGAGCCCTCTGCAATCTTCTGGTACATCTCTGCTGAAATGTTTTCCAATCTAAGCAAGTTTCACTCTGCCTCTGTCTCTTTCTCTTAATGCCAGCTTGCTACTTTTCTCCAGGTGTCTAGTAATCCTCCTTCCTTATGGTCCTGATGTCCAGGCGGTGATTGCCATTGCTGATGTAGCCAAAATGGTACCACCCACTTCCTCCTGGGGCTTCTTCAAGGCAATGGTGACATTAATTGGCAAATTCCTCTTTGCAGCTTATGCCTCCAGGATGACGGGGCGTTTAATGATGAATTACTCCCTTCATTAGTCAGTTCCTGTTCCGTGTGGAGAGAAAGGCTTTATTTACAAATGCCTTCTCGTTTTCTAAGGTATTTTTCATACTATATAAACAGCAGCAATCCAGTCCAGAAAACGTATATCAAGTGGAAATCAAGATATCCACCATGAACGGAAGTCAGTTAAGTCACAAATAATGCTGGAAGTCACACTGAACACGAAGCAATAAAAAGAACAGAAGCCAAAAGAAGGAAGCTTCTAATTAAAGTTGCTTAGGCTCTTTGTGTGAGCAGAGCTCCACTGTAAGCATTCTAAAACACACATGGGGAAGATCAGGGCTGAGAAGCTTCTCTATCTGGACTTTATGACTCTACCCCACCTCCCACTCACCCACTTCTGTGCCCTCCTTCTGCAGGGCTTTCGCCTTGTTGGGATGCGTCCTTGGAAGTGTGCTTATGTCTCTTCCTTGGATGGGGGAGGAGAGAACTGTGTGCACAAACCGCTGACTTTTACATGGTTAGAATCTGGCCTACTGGATAAAAAGCTAAGATTCACACCAATTGTTCTGCCCACTTTTTGCATCTGGTCCTTGCCAGCCACTGCCATGTGCCTCCCCCTCCCCCCCAAAAAAACACAACCCTGCAAGCATGTCCCGCAGATGAAAATGCAGCCCTGGCTCTAGAAGGATCTTGGCCACAGAGGTAATATTGTGGTGTCTTATTAACCAATGCCCAATACAGGGAAGCACATTTTAGAATTCTATCTCCAGCTAATGACTGAACCGGCAGTACCGCAGCTCAGCTCAAGAGCTCCCGAGACAGAAGCAACAGCTGCCAGATTTGATAAATCGCCTCGCCTAGCAGCCAAATGTTGAGTGCAGTGCCGTCATGTGGCCACTTATCAGAAGGCAACAATGGGTTTTCATTGCCCATGGCTTATCCCGAAAATGCCTGAACAATAGTTTGGATCGCTTCTTTCTCGCCGATATAGATATACAGTGGTGCCTCGGGTTAAGAACTTACTTCATTTTGGAGGTCCGTTCTTAACCTGAAACTGTTCTTAAACTGAGGTACCACTTTAGCTAATGGGGGCCTCCTGCTGCTGCCACCATGCAATTTCTGTTCTCATCCTGAAGCAAAGTTCTTAACCTGAGGTACTATTTCTGGGTTAGCAGCGTCTGTAACCTGAAGCGTCTGTAACCCGAGGTAGCAGTATACTCAGACCGGAGGGGGCGTCTTTGAGGGCTGAACGTGTGAGACAGGAGAGAAGGAAGTAGCCAGGTACACTTTACAACAACAACCACTACTACAACAAATGCACACCACTCTTTCTCTCTCATAGGCCAAGGAGCTGTTTCTCTCAAACTAAAGAGATGGTCAAATGGCGTACCCTTGGCTCATTCCTCTCCATCAAAAACTATGGGAGTGCAAGGGTAGGAGAGGGGCAGAATAGAAGGGAAGGAGGCTTGAACCCTCATGTAGATCAGCACTGAAGGCATGGGCAACCCTGACATGTATGTCATTCACGCATTTCCTCTCCTGCTGCCCCGGCTGCAAGGAGATCAGAACTTTGCACTTCCCTTTTCAATTAACTGCAGTTTCAGCATCGTATCTGAATCCCTGACTCTGGTTCTGCTAAAACAAGACACCTTCAAAAATAATGGTTTGATGTGGGCTGGTTTCACTAAACCATAGTTATGGCTAACCATGGTTTACACAGGTTCTGACACACTGCTAAACCGTGGTTGTCAGGAGAATCAACAAGCCCAAGTTCAATGGCACGATATAATATGTTCTCTATTTGGGTGCAGTACATAGTGAAGGCTAATATCTGTGAAGGGAAGGAGCCAGGGATACGATGAAACTTTTCAGTAAAAGTTTCAGCGGTTGCTTTCAAATGAGGCAGGGATCCTGCATTGCTCCAGCTGTGCTTGGACTCAAACTCCCAACATCCCTTGCCACTGACCATGCTGGCTGGGGGCTGATGGGAGTTGGGAGTTCAACCACAGCTGGAGAGCCACAGCTTCCCTAGCCCTGCTCTGGGACAATAAAGAGCTGGGTGCTAGAAAGAAAGGAATAAGGCAAAGACATTCAATCATCTCATAAGAGCATCTTTCAAAAGCAGCAGCGTGTTCTACAATCCCGCTGTTAACCAACCCTTTTGCTCTGACTGCACAGCAGTGCAGGCTTCCTCGCAGCACTCCCAAGTCCTTAGCAACCACTTCGGAAGTACAACATTACGAAGACGGCCGAGCAGGTAACGATTGTCCTGAGTGAACAGCTCGCAAAATTTGTGCAGGGTCCCTCTGAAACAAATCCTCGTTCCTTTGAAGCCTGCTGCCATGGTGACTTCATTAAGTTTGCTCACAAGGAATTCAGGCATCAG
>NW_028118610.1:0-17280 GCF_965113315.1 Podarcis vaucheri | reverse complement strand
GTGATGAAAACCTGTTTAAATTTCCCATGATCTTGCAATGTGCTGACTGTTTCAGGATGGGGTATAGTGAGAACGTCACTGCTCCCATTGTATGGGTAGACCTCACAACTAATCAGAACCCCAATACTCCCAATACTGGGGAGAAGGTGCAGGAAGTTGGCTTCCTAGATCATCTTTCATGACAGACTATATTGACTTGCCAGTCCTCCATTTAATTTAAGCTGACCCTACCTTGAAAGTCTGGGGCTCAGAATGTGCTTCCAAATGTCATATTTCTAACTTTGACTCATCTGTCAAAGCCAGGGCCAACCCACCTATTAGGCAAGGTGAAGTGACCACCTAAGGCGGCAGGGTCCACCCAGACCAGCAGATCCTAATGTTGACCTTTCTTCCCCTCCCCTCTTGTTCTTGATGTAGATCTTCCCTAACCCGCTTCTTCCTTGGCCAGGGACCCTGGGGGTGGGTGGGTGTCGCATGCCATTTGGGGTTCCACCTCAGATCCCGAAACATTTCAGGCTGACTTGGGAACACTATCTCCAGACCTTACAGAGGTCCTTCCTTGCCTTGCTCTTACTTTGTCAATTGCTGCTTGGATCTCCTGCTGCTTTTATTAGGCTCTTACATAGCAAGATAGAGGTGCGTTCAGACAAGGAGGGGCAGCAGATGTGCCCTGAAGCAGGTGGGTTTGTGGAGCTATATGTGTGAAGCGTGGGTCTTGTGAAAAGTGTAGTGTATGTGTAAGTATATGTTCAGAATATGCTTTGCATCCCCCCCCTGTTGCGCTCAGTTTCCCCTAATTTCAAGCAGAGGGTAAGGGCATGAGTTGCCATGCGGGGAGCGGGACGCCCCAACACCTTTATCGTCCGTGTAGCAAATGTGGCCATGGTGCCTTTAAAAGTTCTGCAGCTCCTTGGCTGGGCCTCCCCTGCTCCAGCCCGGGGCCCCCAGATGTCTTGCATTGCACACATCTGTTTGACAGCTTATTTTCTGTGGTGGAAGAAAGCGGCTGTGGCTATGGGTTTGGGGAGGGAATCTGTCTGCTCGGAGAGGGAGAGAGAAAATAATTGTGGGGAAGAGGGTGGGAGAGCCAGCTCATGGAATGGGTTTGTGGTTGGGAGGAGAAAATCAGGGGAGGAAAACGTTACGGAGAAGTGTCTTTCTTAGAGATGGGCAGGCGCGGCAGTTTTCATCTGCTACAAACATGGGTTAAGATGATCCCAGAGTGTATGTGGAAAGGGTGCAGGAAAGGATCCTGTTTTGGGGGGGAGTGAGTGTGTGTGTGTGGGTTCATTTAGTCCTCCTCTCTGAAGGAGTTTGTGTTGTTGGGCTTGGGAAGCTGCCCTGTGCTGTATGCACCTCATGGTACCTCCTGGGATCCAATATAAACAATAAAGTCTTTGTTACTTTGACCTGCTGGCGTGGAGCCAAGCAAATTCTTTGCGTATTTCCTCTGCTCAATTCCCTCCCCGCCCCCCCCAGCTTCTTCCAAATCTGCTCCTGAGCACATAAGGAAAGGCAATGTGCTTCTGCAGCCGGAGATTCAGCCCAAGCCACCCCATCCACACCACCCAGTGCCTTGGCTGTCCACCAGCTCTCGCTTCCAAAGCAGGCGTATTCCAACCTTTAGGTGAGGGAGGGAGGCAAGAAGCTCTGAGCAGAAAGCCTGGTCTTGAAGTGTTTGAGGTGGGAGAGGTTTAGCAATGCCCTCTGCATGGGGGGCTGGAGTGGCAACAAGTGGCTCAGGGTCGAGGCTGTGCAAGGGGTGGGCACTGGCAAAGCTGAGTTTGTGTGACAGGAATGCATATTCAGGATGAGGGCAGGTACACAAGCCTCGGTTTCTGCCAGATCTCTCATCTCTGCAGTTTAGCCTTGTCATTTGCTTTCAGTGCTAGTTCTCTATCCTAGAGCATGTACAGAGTGCCTTTTCCTCCTCACTGAATAACAGTTAGCACTCCCTGTGCAGTGATTAAAGCACCAGGGGATGTCAGATGCGTTTACCTTAAAATCCCCCAGACCTCCTTATTATGAAGGGATTGGGAGACAGCAGGAATTCCTGAGATCATTCCATTCACACTGTTCTCAGCCATCGAAGCAGTGGTTCTTATATACAGTGGTGCCCCACAAGACGAATGCCTCGCAAGACGAAAAACCCGCTAGATGAAAGGGTTTTCTGTTTTTCGATGCGCTTCGCAAGACGAATTTCCCTATGGGCTTGCTTTGCAAGACGAAAACGTCTTGCGAGTCTTGCGATTTTTTTCGCTTCCCCCCCTTTTTCTAAGCCGCTAATAGCCTTTTAGCCGCTAAGCCGCTAAGCCTTTAATAGCCGCTAAACCGCTAATAGCGCTAATCCACTAAGCCGCTAATAGGGTTGCTTCGCAAGACGAAAAAAACCGCTAGACGAAGAGACTCGCGGAACGGATTATTTTCGTCTTGCGAGGCACCACTGTACTGCTCGCAATGGTTTTATTAAATTATATAATTGCAATGGTTTTATTAAAACCTCAAAGTGGTCTATTTGTCACAAAGAGCCATGTTCACCAGTCCAGGGTTCATTAATGCAACCCGGTAAAAGAGCTAGGAAATGAGCTAAGGATTTAGCGCTGGACATAGTCTGTGTCCCATACCTTAGGGAAGGTAGTTCTCATAACAAGAGCAGGAAGGCAGAGCTAAGGCAGAGTTTGGGTCCCAGCCTTACTGAGGAAACTGGGCTCCAAAGGTGGCATTGGAATAGATGGTTTGAAAGTCATGGGATGGTTTTATTGTTATTTTGGAATTCATCTAATAAAAGACCAACAGGAAAATGAAAAATTATTCTGCCAGTCAATTGCAAGATTTCCAAATCTTATCACAATGATGTTATTATAGAAACATGTGCTATGTCTGTAATAAGATCCTTCTGTTTAAAACAGAGTTTCCCAAACTTGTGTCTCCAGCTGTTTCCAGACTACAGTTCCCATCATCCCTGACCACTAGTCTTGCTAGCTAGGGATGGTGGGAGTTGTAGTCCAAAAACAGCTGGAGACCCAGGTTTGGGGGAAAAAACACACAACAACCTATTTCCATTGTGATGTGAAGTTTTGCTCCCCTGGTAAACTTTCAGCACAGCTAAAAAGTGCTCAGTGCGTGAAATTTCAC
Organism: Podarcis vaucheri; assembly: GCF_965113315.1. Classification (NCBI taxonomy): domain Eukaryota; kingdom Metazoa; phylum Chordata; class Lepidosauria; order Squamata; family Lacertidae; genus Podarcis; species Podarcis vaucheri. The sequence goes on along the minus strand of NW_028118610.1, from coordinate 14,145 downwards.
TTGGGTGAAATTGTAGCAACAGCCGTTTCCTTCATTAGCTGCGAACTTGGCCTGGGGATGGCCACAGCCAGAATGGTGGCTGGGACAGCAGCAACACCAGCAGCCACCCCTCCTGCCTCTCCTTTGGAGTGGCTGCAGAGGCTTCCAGTAAGGGCAGGTTAGTCTCTGACTTGCCTCTAAGCAAATAGGGAAGAGTCAGGCCTGGCTCCCGGGGGCAGGATTCAAGTGCAAACTCCCCTGTGCAAGGCATTCCAGAAAGAGCATTAGGATGCAGCTGCCTGCGGTGGAGAGGAGGGTGAGGGTGAAAGGAAAGTGTTTCTGAATACCCTGCTGGTGCCCTTGTGCTGAATTCAATTGCAATGGAGGGGAGGGGGGAGGGGGACACAGCAGGGAAATGGGGAGAAGGGAAGTGGGAGATGAAAAATGATGGGTGAGCCTAGGGATTCTAATAAGAAAATTGCTTCCAGTCCCGAAGTCTGCAATTGTGGGTTAAAATTACAACCATTCGCCAAACTACATCTCATCGTAAATCTCCACCTCTCGTCCCATTCACCCCGACAACAGGAAAAACAAAGCCACTGTCTGGGGAGAGATGTTATTTATTTATGTGACTAGAAATATAGGGAGGGGGTTATGTGGGGTTTTAAAAAAATTTAAAAAATAGCAGGGATTGGATCATCAGGCCAGAAAGACAATTAATCTGTTAGCAGGAGGTAGAAACTCTGTATGGTCTTCTAGACTGGTTCCACTCTCCAGATCTGGTTGCCTTCCCCTCATTCTCTCACGATTAGAGTGGCCACAAAAAGTGAAGTCCGAAAATTGTGAAGTAACTACACAAGCACAAAGTGAGAAATGAATACTGAATAGCCTTTTTTGCTACCAAATTACATTGCGTAAACAGAAGCTCACCAGGAAGAGATGTAAGTTGTTAACCCCTTTCATTTTTGAAGTCACTCTCTCCTGTCCAGGTCTTCTCCCCTTTAAATTGCTCCCAGCACAAATCCTCACCTTACAAAAATTCAGCAGGACCCATACTCAACACTGTCCCTTGAATAGCTACACAATTTACACATGTAGAACGAAATGGCAGAGCTTTTTTGGGCTGTACCGCTCCAGGCTGTAGAGGAAGGAGAATATGTTTCAGTGCTCCTTCCCAAGGAAAAACTTGATATGCACTGAAAGATAACGCATCTCAGAGAAGCTTAGTCTTCTCCCTACCATGTTCTCCACTGCATGTTGCTTTCCATGTGGAGAAGCATTCAAGCATGTTTTGTTCCACTTGCAGCCTGAAGAATAGCTTTAAGTAGAGCCTCTCTTGCTCTGAAGGCTTAGGGTAAGTAAGAAGAGCAAAGGACAAGAAGAAAAATTAGCAGGTCATGTCTTCAATGAAAATCCATTTAAATTTTCCGCGTCCTTTCCTTAATTAAATCTTGAGCCCCCTAAGGCCAGCCCAAACAGGAAATTATTTCAACAGTTCCCAAAGGTACTCAGGATTGGACTTTGGGATGGGGGTCTATAGCTGAAGGCTTCATGCTCACTGTAGCCTGAACTTGTCACATTGATAGTGTCCTTCAAGTGGTAATTTCATTGCATCTCACAGGTGATAATAGGACATGAGGAACACCAGACCTGCAGACAAAACACAGACCATACAGATCCCTAGTACTGTACTCATCTCTGGGTATCTGTGCCCACCTATGCACTCATTTCCTTAGGCTCATGGCTCTCTACTAGTCCGTATTTTCCATTTCCGATTGGTTTAATGTGGCACCTCCATTCACAGCTTTGTGTTACTGTTATTTCACTCAATTTTGTTTGCCTCTGTCCTTTAAAGAATTCTGGTTTTGCTACAAATTTCCTCCGGATTCAGATCTGCCGATGTTAAGGTTACAAGGAGCTGATCTGAATGGCTCCTCATTTCCTGTTCTAGGATTGATCAGTGATGGGACTCAATGTGGGGAAAACCATTTAGAATAAGGCTTCTGTATACTGTCCCAGCTCTGGGTCCAAGGGTACAGCTCTGCTAAGAAACTAAGCCTAAGTTTGCAGAAGTCAAGAGAAAAAGGAGGGAGAACACTGTGCCCCTGAAATTATTGCCTGCGATGTCAGGGGAGGTGGAAGAGCAATTCTTGCTTACTTAATTAAGAGCAAACAACAATTTGAGTCTGCCACCCTCCTATTAGCTACTGCCAAGGACTGTTATCTGGGAGCTCCCAACTCACACGCCTGCCATGGGCTTCCAAGGGCTGGGGGTTCTTTGCCTCCTTTCTTTGTGCTTTCATTCATTGCTGAATTTAAAGAGAGCTACAGCGGAGGCAGCCTTGTTCTTTCTAATGCCAGCTTACTCACATGTAGCAGTCTGCCCCCCCAAAAAAACTTGTTTTAAATTCTAGTGGAATTTAGGAGCAGCCTGCAACTTGATATGAAGAAAATGTGAAATAGTGGACAGGAATTACTAACACCATTTTTTTTGAGGGATGGGGAAGAGAAGAATACTGGTTAATTTGAAGGGAAGCAAGGAATCTGCTCATTTAAGTCGCAGAAAAATAGCTCTCTTTGGAGTGATGCTGGGATGAAGGAAGTTATGAAAGAGTGACTTTTTGGGTGTAGTCGGAAGACAACAACCAGGTTACTTTTTCAAGACCCTCTGGGAAACTTGCTTTACAGCAAGCAGCCCCACCCCTATTCCCAAGCCTTGTCCCCACTTTCCCCCCAATGTATTCCATGCATCTGCTGCCTGTACGCAGGGCCCCATTCACCTGAATCCCAAGTGCTTTACAGGCTTATAAAAATAATCCTAGCTTCTTGGCTGATTTCCCAGAATATCAGAGCCAGCAATTCCTCCAGGACGTAGCTGGGGAGACAGACTCCCCCAGAGATGTCAGGTACTTGAGTCAGTTTGAAGTGCTTATAGGTGGTTGTTCCCCACCCCCGCCTTTCCTTCTCTCCCCTAAACTGGAGGGAGTAGTGTATCTGTGCAGGTTTAACTCCTGGGTCATCTTCTAGCTCTGAAACAATCCTCCAAAAGGCTATAGTGATCAGAGTGTCAAGGTATGCCCCTGCTGGGACCTTTTGCCCCATTTATGCATTCATCTCATTTCAGTGTGTGTGTGTTTTTTTAAATACATCAGCAGATAGAAGCTTTTCTCCATGCACACACTGATAAATTTGATGTGGTGGTGAAAAGAAAGACTTTGTGGAATTTTGAAGCAGCCAAGAGTGCTGTGCAAGGTCAGAAGTAGCCCCCACTTCCCTATATCCAACCTGAAGTCAAGAACAGAAACTAGCGCGCTTCAGTGGAGAATGAATGAGTGCCTTGATTTGGCTCAAACCAACTTAGGAGGAGGAGAAGGGCCCAGAAAATAAGGAGGAGGGGTAAAACAATAACCAGGATGTGGAGCATCACGATACATTTCTCAGTCTAACTGCATTGCTAACAGTTCTTGAATGAGGAAATGGCTTTGATAAAAAGAAACCAGGCGAGTCCTAATCAGGGACCACCTGGATGAGGACATGGAATTGAGTATGTATTCCAAGTCCCTTTTCCCCAATAGCCAATAATGGAAAATTGAACTGGTGCAACTTTCCCTTTGTGATGTGATCTATCTCCTGGAGCTTTCATAGAACCCTGCTTTGCTTACATCCAGTTTCAAGCAGCTTTTACATACAATATCTAAATGGGATATTCAGAGACAATACCAGATGCTGGGAACACATGGCAGGAGAAAGGTATCTGTTTGTGGGCTTCCTGGAAGCACCTGACTAACCATGGTTGAAATTGGCATTCTGGACTAGATGAATCTTTGGTCTGTTGCAGTAGGACTGCTGTTAACCTTGAACATGGCTGCTACTGGTGTGGTTAAACACTCAGTTTCTGCTATATTCTTCTGAATGATGAAAAAAAAGGATGGAAGATCTTGCATGTAGGCATTAGAAAACCTTGTTGGAAGACCTTCACATATGCAAACCAATATTAATCAGCACATGCATTGTTTAGGTCTGGTGACCACAGAGGTATCAAGACCTGGAGAGCATCTCTTCATCATGGATGAAGCCAATTGCCTAGAGGTTGTGAAAACCTGCCCCCCCATCCACCCCTCCTTTATTGAATTCCCCGAAAGGCATACAAAAAGGCAATGCCTCAGTAGATTTACATAAGCCTGCATTTGCTAATGGGGGGGGGGGGAGTTGTACAAGGTACTGAAGTCCTGTCCTTTGACACAGGAAATCTCATGTAGCAACCCCATTAGCTTCTAAGATTCCACCAGGTATTTATTGCTGGTGCACTTTAAGGGATATTGATGCAACCATAAGGGCTGGAAACGTGTGTGCGTGCACACACACATATATACACAAATACAGCTGAGGCTCTTTGGGAGCTGGATTCTGAAGCTAGTGCCATATTCTGCAGTTTTCCTGTGTTTCTGCAGTATTGCAGCATACATATATAGCCCTAGTCACTCCTTTTAGTAATTTCACTCAGCTATAATTAGCTATACTGTACTTTCCTACTAACATTTTGTCAGCAGTTTGGGCACTCACTCTGGAGGGTCCAGTTAGGGTGGTTGTAAGCTTTGTTTGTTTTCAGTATCTGCTACTATTATTCACCTGGCAATGGGGTGCAATCCACATCATATGCCAGGATCTGTTATTGTTTGTGTTCCAGTTCCTGGCTTTTCCCACTCAGAATCTGGTACTTTTCCTCTGCCCATCCCTGCTTGCCCCCACTTTAAAAAGACGAGTTTTTGTGTGGTTGACTTCTTTTCCTGCCCTTGGTCCATTGTTGAATGTCCATCAAGTAAGCTGCTCATTGCCTTCTGTGCCAGCAAATGGGGTTGGCTGGTAGGAGAAAGGGCTTGTCTGTCATTCTCAAGAACTGTGTCATCTTGGCACCTGGAAAAGGAGCTTCAGCATATCTCACACTTAGTCCTCCTAGCTGTGTCACAGTTACAAGCACCATTAAAGCGCAAGGCTGTGTCCAGCCTGCAAGCTCCTCCACTTTGTTGTGATGCTGTGTTATTGCAGCCATTCATTCCCTTTTGGTCTGTCCTATGAGCAATATTGGTCCATGCTCTGGTCCATGGGGTCACAAAGAGTCGGACACGACTAAACGACTAAACAACAACAAGAGCAATATTTAAGACTGCTACGTCAGAGAAGGAGTGCATACTGAATACTGCATGGGCTGTTTGATACTGATGGCACCATATTTGAACGCTGATGGTTCTTGGCAGCTGAGTGAACCTAAAATCAACAGTGCCCAGGCCTACGGCTGTTAAATAATCTATGGCTTGTATGGGGGAGAGGACTGATATTATGATGACTATTTTAATGTACATCACCCTGGGATCTTTTGATAAAGCGTAGTATATAAATTGTAGTTGTAGTAGTAGTAGTAGTAGTAGTAGTAATAATAATAATAATAATAATAATAATAATGGCGTGCATTATGAACCAATGAATGCTTGTTCATTTTTAATTTAGGCGCTGGAGCTTCCCCACCCCAGTGTACTGACATGGCTACTCTTGATTATCACAACCAGTCTGGAATCCTATGCCAAGCATTCTCAACTTTTAAAGCAGGAAGTTCAGATATTGTGATAGCAATTCATATATTTTCTGCTTTTTTGGTTGCACAATTTTTTACGTTGCAGAATTGAATATGTATTGGTTCGGGGGTTTTGGGGGGTGGGCTAGGAAAGAATGGTTGGGGGAAATACAAACATTTGGCTACTGTATTGTGAAGCCAGGAGGACTGTGCAGAGATTTGTCTCTGATTCAGTAACCTTGCTAGCATGCTACCTAGACTCTAGTTAAAATAACCACAACTTTCAAAGTGCTTTCCCATAATAGTGAGGACTATGAACTTGCTATTTCTTTCCCAGAAAATGAAACAAAACATGCCAATTCTCAGTGATTTGCAGCAGCTGTGCATTAGAGGTCATATTATGTACCTCACAGCATGGCTATGGTCTCAACAGTTTCTAGACTTTCTGCACATGCCTAGCTGTCTGCGTGCATTTTCAGCTCTGAGCTCTCATGAAGCTCTCCCAGTAACTTGCTTTCCACCCTATAGCCGTACCCACCGCAGGTTTTACAATCCCAGTCACTGCTCAATCACTGCCCCATGTCTACTTGTTCTAAGTAAGAGGAGAATAAACAACGCTGAAAACAACACAAGTTCCATAAGTAATACAAGTCCTGGTGATGTCACTTAGGATATGAGGGGAGGAAAAGGAATCTGGGAAGTTTCTTCCCGCATAATTGAATTAGTAGGGAAATGTTTTGGCAGAACATTGTGTATCCACAGTGCTTTGTCACCCGGACAACATCTTGGTGGGGAATTTCAGGCAGCTGCCTATGCTGGGTGTGGGAATGGGAGCCCATCTCACACTTTAACTCCTTCACATGGAGCTGAACAAACAGTTCTGGCTACACTGTACCAGGAGTACAAGGCAGCCTAAATGAAATGAATGCATGACAGGCTGAAGTCAAAATGAAAGCATCACAGAGATGACCCGTGGGACTCTCTCTCACACATCATAAATATTAAGGGCTGTAGGTACTAATGGAGTTCAAAAAAGATACAGACAAATTCACGGGAGCCAGAAATATCTACTCCTACTAGGTAGGATTCTCAAAATCTTAATCAAGCTTAAGAGAGTAGCAGGGCCTGATTTCAAAATAAGACATATTATATAAGTGCTTCATCGTTTTCTCCATGAGAATCATTTTGTTTGGTCTCAGGATGAAAATGATGTTCTGAAACAGCCACGAGTGATTTCTGGCAACATTTTATTTGATCTTAAGCAAAAAGGCCCTTTACCTTCTGCACTTGCTACTAAGAAGCCTGAACCCTCCTCTGGTCATCTGGTTTAGACTACTGCAAGCTCCCTTGTTCTAATCTTTACTCCTTTGCAAATTCAAAAGGCTTTTTCTCTGATTTCTGTGATCATGCCTTAGTATCTGCATTGGTTGACTTCCCAGTGCTTTCCAAGAGGGCTGGCACCAGACCCAAAGAAGACCCCTGGCATGGTACTGATGATGGGTCCCCACCCTCCCAACTGAGGAAGAGCCCAACTCTGTTGACAGCCACCACATACTTTCTCTGGTGCTGCTATGGTGGCGGCAGTGGTGTCCTTCACTATCCTCCACCAGGCCCCCAGACATGCTTCAGCAGTGGATGGGTGTTAGTACCTTTGAATGGGAGGTAAATCTGGCTCCGATGTATAGTGGCTGCTCACCACCTTGTTATCCAAAATGCAATTCTCCAACCCATAGATCTATGAAATCTATTGATTTCATAGCTCTATAGACCTTCCTGGTTTTATACTGAAACTTTACAGTTTGTGCATGCAAAGTGGATTAAAGTGCTATACTGCTCTAGCAAAACAAATCCAGTGGTGTGTGTGTGTGTGTGTTGAAAAACATACTTTTTGCAGTTTGGAAAGTGATGGGGAAGTGGATTGACAAATGTGGGAAGAATGAATGACTAACAGGAAGATGTGTGAACCACCAAGCAAGCAAATTGCAATGCATGCAGGATGAACGCTCATTGTCTTATAACCGTTCCATAAACAGATCAGAACAAATGTTTAATAAAGCTGCCATAGGCTTTCTGGAAACAATTCAGGATGAATGCTGAATAAACAGGTCATCTGGGGGAGACCTAAGTCCAGTTCCATCCCTGCTCAGGCCACTGATCCCCAGAGGCAGGCATTTTATACTGTAGTTCTTGATCTTCCTGTGGGTTTCTCAGGTATTTCTTTCTGCTTGAATCCTAATTATGAGCTCCCAACCAGTTCTCAAAATTTGTGTGTCCGTTACCCTGTGAACATCCCACCAAGGCTGCTCACAGCTGTTTATTTTGCTATTCATAAAAAAATCCTGCTTTTCTCTTTTGGCAGCCATCTAAAGTTGTCTCCCAACCTTATTCTATGGACTCCCACCCTGGCTGTGTGTCTCTTCCAAGAACCTGGAACTCTCGTTAACTTTAGGGAAACACAAACTCTGAACTAATGAGGATTCACTAAAAGTTCTGCAGGTAGAGGGGCCAAACCCCAGTGGGTTGAGAAGGGGAAGCTAAGTGTATTTTGGAGTCTTTTCTCCCCCTAATCTTCTGCTGAAACTCTTATGACATGTGCTTCCACACGGTCATAATTTTGGAGTGAGATTCATACACATATTGGCAAATTCACATTGATTTGGCACTCTTCTACAACAACACCCCCCAAAAAAAAATATTCTTGACAATAAAGTAAGATGGGAAATACAATGGAAATTGTGGGATAACTATTGCTTGCTGCAACAACATATACTTTCCCCACAAACAAATAATGAATGTTCAACAAACAGGTCGCCTGGCAGCAACAGGAAAGTCTTAGTTTAGTGTTAGTTCTTTCTTTACCCTACTTATGGCCAAACTACATATTACACCAAAATGGGTGAAACAGAATCCTGACAGCTCCCTTTTTAACAAGGAAAAAATGCTTTGGGAGTGGGCACTTAGGATTGGAGATGGGGCAATTGTGGTTTTTTAAATAAAAAAATTACTTACCCTTCCCTGCATTGCTCCCTTCCAAATAACTCTCAAATGCCCTTCCTTTTGATGCGGGCAAACACATATTTGGAAACTCTGTTGGAGGTTGGGGGGCAGTGTGCCTGAAGGACAGTTTGGACCCAAAGAATAGAAGGCAGAGAAAGTTAAGCATCCTTCTTTCTCAACCACTTTTGGTCTATAAACTGCCCCTTTCTAAAGCAATGTTTCCTCAAAAGAAAAGAACAGAACAGAACAGAAAAGAAAAGAAAAGAAAAGAAAAGACAAGACAGTGGTCTACCCATCTCTTTGTGCTGTTGCTCAAAAGTTGCTCAAATCTGTGTCCAGGGCAGCTGTTTACCAGCTCCATCTGGTACGTAGGCTGAGACCCTATCTGCCTGCGGACTGTCTCGCCAGAGTGGTGCATGCTCTGGTTATCTCCCGCTTGGACTACTGCAATGCGCTCTATGTGAGGCTACCTTTGAAGGTGACTCGGAAACTACAACTAATCCAGAATGCGGCAGCTAGACTGGTGACTGGGAGCGGCCGCCGAGACCATATAACACCGGTCTTGAAAGACCTGCATTGGCTCCCAGTACGTTTCCGAGCACAATTCAAAGTGTTGGTGCTGACCTTTAAAGCCCTAAATGGCCTCGGTCCAGTATACCTGAAGGAGCGTCTCCACCCCCGTTATTCTGCCCGGACACTGAGGTCCAGCGCCGAGGGCCTTCTGGTGGTTCCCTCATTGCGAGAAGCAAAGCTACAGGGAACCAGGCAGAGGGCCTTCTCGGTAGTGGCGCCCGCCCTGTGGAACGCCCTTCCAGCAGATGTCAAAGCGATAAACAACTACCTGACATTCAGGAGACATCTTAAGGCAGCCCTGTTCAGGGAAGTTTTTAACGTGTGATATTTTATTGTATTTCTGGTTTTTATAGAAGCCGCCCAGAGTGGCTGGGGAGGCCCAGCCAGATGGGCGGGGTATAAATAAATTATTATTATTATTATTATTATTATTATTATTAGCCCCACTAAAGGAATTGGGACCTGTTGTGCATTTCTGATAGTGGAGCTCTCAAAAGCAAATAAATTGGTAGTGTTAGAAAGGTACCAATCAGCCATCAGAAGAAGAAAAATGCTTTCCATTTACTTTACCTGATGCTGGGTCCTGATTGCAGCCAAACCAGCTGGAGGGCACCGGGTTGGGGAAGGCTTCCAGAGAGGAAGCTCTCAATCAATTCTCCCGAACATTTTGATCAGTATTTTTGAGTTCTCAGTCCAAAGGGGAGCGAAAGCATGACCAGGCAAGGTTTTAGTGCCTTCTCGCTGTGGGCTAAAGCCTCAGCGCCTAGGGCTTGCCGATCGAAAGGTCGGCGGTTCGAATCCCCGCGGCGGGGTGCGCTCCCGCTGCTCGGTCCCAGCGCCTGCCAACCTAGCAGTTCGAAAGCACCCCCGGGGCAAGTAGATAAATAGGTACCGCTTACCAGCGGGAAGGTAAACGGCGTTCCGTGTGCGGCTCTGGCTCGCCAGAGCAGCGTTGTCACGCTGGCCACGTGACCCGGAAGTGTCTCCGGACAGCGCTGGCCCCCGGCCTCTAGATGTGAGATGGGCGCACAAACCCCAGAGTCTGTCAAGACTGGCCCGTTCGGGCAGGGGTACCTTTACCTTTACCTGGTAGGCAAGCCCAAGGTTTCATGACTGAAGTGCCAGAACTTGACAGGATCTGGACCTTTTTATTTCTGTTACAAGTCCTCAAAGTAAAGGGAAAGCGTGTTCTGTGAGTATTGAAGGGGGATGCCGGGACGTGCTCAGAATCCCATGATTCAGCTTCCAGATTTGGGAGGGTGCAATGGGGGAGGGGTGGCCAGGTCGTCCAGGGTCTCAACGCACTCCCATTTGGGATGCCCGGGTACTTGCCTCAGTGCTGCCACATGCCCTTTTTGTAAGGAATTCCCCTGCCTGGGCTTCCCTGGCCCCAAAATGGGTAGAAATGCTTTGGCTAAAGGAGCCAGCTGCATTTGGGCAGCCGTGGCTACCGCCTCCTGCAGCGCATGTGCCGTGCGCTTGCGGGAATCATAGGCGGCCACTGCCTGGCCAGCATGCAATATGTTGCCGATTACGGCCCCCGTTGTGTCAGGAGCAGCCAGGGCCCTGTTTGTGGCTTCCTGCTCTGTTACTAAGGCAGAAAGTAGGTCACTGCTGGGAAAGTAAATGGGAAAAAGCTGTAAGGGTGGCATGGGGCAGGCGTCAGGGCTGGGCTGGGCTTGGCTTGACTGGGCTGCTTCTCTCTTTCTCTCTCTTTCTCCCCCCCCACCTCCTCTCTCTCTGAGCTAACTCTTAATAATGACTCTAATGTGGAACAGAAGGTCAGGCGTGATTTTGAGGTTACCTCGGATAACCTCCCCAAGACAGACAAAGAGCCTTTCAGCCTGCACACTCCGCCTGGGCCTTCGCACTGAGCCTCCCTTGCTCTCTCGTCTCTCCTCCCCTTTACTCTCTCCTCTGCCAATCATCAGCTGGGACAGTTGTAGAACTGGAATATGGTGTGTGTGTGTGTGTGTGTGTGTGTGTGTGTGTGTGTAAAACAGCTATCTCTGGGGTCCTTCTTGAGTAAGTACACGCAAAGGAGAACAAGACTCCTGAAAACATTTTTGGTCTCTGCAGAAGAGGAGATTTGAGCATAAAGATGAGAGGAAAACCCAGGGCTCTTGAAAACTCCTTCTTCTGCACCCTTAAAGGCATAAGAGTTCTCCCTTCACCAGGACTGGCCCAAGGCATGGCCTGAAGCAAAGGACAGGATGCCCTCCTCTCCCCAATTCCACATACTGGACTGGTCTTTGAAATTTACTTCAACAGTGGCAATGGAATAGTATTCTGACAGACATCGGAGGGCCGCTAGCTAGCTTAGGGGCCGCAGGGCAGGGTGTGTGTGGCACATCCTTACCACTGCTGCCCACCCCCCCAACAGCTGCCTGACTGACCTTTCCTGAGAGACACTCCACATATTACACCGTTCCCTGCTTCTGCATTTTGAAGATGTGTTGCGCAAACAGGAAGCGGCCAAAAAGTTACAATTTTTGCACTGTCAAGGAAATGAGTGGCATATAGTGCCTTGCACATCCCTTAAGACCCACTCTGAAGGTTGTGCCATACATACTCACACCTGAGCATTTCAGATCTAACAAAGGCCTGCAACACTGGGCTCTCTTCAAAATGTAAGCAGAGAAATGTAATGTCGGAGAAAGGGTTGCTTCTTCTCCCCCTCCCCCTCGCATGGCATGTACCCACTGCTTGATTCTCATTGGAAATTTGTCCAGGTAGTGGAAGACGCTAAGGAGGAAATCTAGCTGGCCTTTACAAAGGAAAGAGCCAGAGAGAAGCATGGAGTCCAAAAGCGGGAGAGTGGGGGGAGGAGGGGGAGGAGGGGATGACAAAGCCACCTCTTATTCCTGGTTCTTGCCTCTCCCCTCCTTGTGTCTCAGCACAGAGTAAATTGTACACCCCAGCAGTGTTTGGTGTGGGGGTAGCGCTCCCTCTCCTCCTCTCCTCTCCCCTCCAAGAGCAAGTTTTCAGAGCTCTCTACAGGAATAGGCCCCTCCTGTGCTCAGAGTAACCTTAGCCCCTCTGGGCTCCTGCCAAACAGATGCAGGGGACTGGAACGGGCCCAAGCAGAGCTCAGCGCTTGTGAGTATTTTAGGAAAGCTCCGCTCTGTGTGTGCGTGTGTGTCTGCATTAAAGGGATACTACTACTCTCTTTCCTTTATGTTAATTCCTTCTCTTTCTTTGTGCTTTCCTTCTTTCCTCTTTCTCTTTCTCTCCAGCCTTTAACCTACCTCTTTCTTTCTTTCTTTCTTTCTTTCTTTCTTTCTTTCTTTCTTTCTTTCTTGGTATGCACTGACAACACTTTCAAGTCGCCATGGAGTACACAGCAGGCGTCGGAGAAACGAAATCCCTAGGTTTTTGAAACCTTTCCTCAGCACCCTTCCTTGATTTGTCCCTCTCCTTCCTCCCACCTCCTGTCCAAAGCCCAGAGCTCATATTTCTGTTTATTGATTGATTCATTTTCTGAGAGAAACCACATTTTAAAATAACTTTTATTAAAGCTGAGAGACAAAGAAGGAGATGCTGTCCAAAGCCCAGCACAATTGGCAGCCTCTGTGCTTTAAGAGGCCCAGCTGGGGTAGGGGAGGGTCTGCAGCTTCATCCATGCAGTGCAGAAAATTTCTGCACCATGTATGATGTGTGAGGCCTGGTTGCAGTAAGTAGCAGGATACTGAAGAGCTGCTTGCAGATACTAAGACATTGTGTTGTGTTGCAGCCCCATGGCGTGTCAGCTCTGGGGCAGGCTTTATAGAGCACACCTTGCAACAGCTGCCAAAATTGCAGCTTCAGTCCTCCTGACTCCAGGAGGAGAGAACAAAACTTGGGAGTGGGGGCATGTATAGCCAAGGGCACTCAGTTTTATTTACCCACCACAGAGGAAAAATCAAAAGGTTCAAGACTTTTCCGATGATAGGCGACAGTCAAATGGTGCTGGGTCAGCGGGGAGATTGTGTGAAGAGCATGAATGGAAACTAGTTACTCACTCTTGTGAAGTGAGAACTTGGGGACATTTGACAATAATAGCAGGCAGCAGGTGTTACCCAGAAGGGAGCAATGTTTTACACAGTGCATACTTAAACCACAGTCACACAACTTGTGTGACTCATTAGCAGGGGATGTTGTGATAGCCTGGCAGATAAAGGTGTTTGGGGGAGTGGGAGTGTGTGTCAATTAATTTGTGGAAGATCAGCCCACCTTCGGCTATTAGCCAAGATATTCACAGCAAGCAGCCTCAGTCTGAGGTATCACGACATGTCTATGAGTGATTGGGATGAATGGAACAAGCAGCTGACTCTGAAACTACACGTATATAAATCCCACTGCTGGAGGCAGAGCTCTGTGCCAGGTGGGTCACTGGCTTGGGCTGACCCATCGTTTTGACAGCTCTTCTGATTTTCACATGTTTCCTCTTGCCTACCACAGGATGCCAATAAAAAGCCTGTGGCCAGAATGTGAAGGCATGTCAAAAGCAGCCTGCCATGGTTTTGGGGCTTTGCCCAGGGCGCTAATTGCTTGTGCATTTCATGAGTGACCCATAATAGGACCCAGGCCCATGAACAGAGGATTCTCTTCAGGCCTGCTACTGTTCTTCATGGTCATTTCTCATTTCCTGCAAAGCATAGTTTGCACAATGGCCAGACAAACTGTTGGTGGATCGCAGAAGGGGCACCCAGGAAGCAGTGACATATGAGGTGGTTCAAGACGGATGTATTTGAAAATGAAAATTTGTAGAACTCTTGTAGTTTTGAGATGAAGCTACAATAGATCTGCATTGTGTCTGTTGGAATTGAGTTGCATTTAGGGACAAATGTTCCTGAGATCCATTTTGTATTGGGAGGAGAACTCAAGAATGATTGTGTTTTGATTGTGTGGTTTCAGGCATCTGTTTTGCTACAGATCCTGCAGCTGATATATATACACCCTTCTTATTGCTCAAAGTCTCCCCTCTAAAACCAGTTGCTTGTTTATTGGTGGCTTTCAACTTCACCAAGTATCCTGGCTTGCAAATG